>NC_084611.1:52539278-52721778 GCF_033978795.1 Nerophis ophidion | reverse complement strand
GCCAACAAGCACGAGTATATATTGACTTTTTTCATTTCAACTAGAACTTGTTCATTTGCAGCAAGCTTCAGAAAACAGCTGCGTACTCGAACATTCAGCATGTGTGACCACATTTTGAAGAGGAAGAGGAGGATTAGACACCGTTATGTCAACGATGAACCCACTGCTTGTGTGCACACATACGTGGAAAAGTACTAGGCTGCATGCACGCTCACGTGGGTGGAAAAGCCAATGCACTTTTCCCACCCTTGATTCATTCATTCATCCTCACCCTGCAGCTTCTGGTTCTCTCTCTCCATCCTTTGCAGGAGAATTTGCTGTAGGATGGCTTTCCTCCATAGCTCCCGGAGTTCCTCTTTGCTCTTTCTTGTCCTCTCTTCAGGCACCGCTCTCATGGACGACTCCGCACTCCCCACAACGACCGATTGGCCCCCACACACATGAACCCCGTCCAGACAGTCTCCGCGCTCTGAAAAACATCAAAGGTAATTATGGCATTAGACTGGATCAGACAACGTGATGCTGCAGAAAAAAAAAAAGAAAAAAAAAAATAGGATTCCGGAATAATATAACAATGCTGATTGGAAAGTAGCATTAACAAACTCATTATTATGTAATCTACTAAATCAGGGGTCCCCAAACCATATGAGATAGGCTCCAGCACCCCCTGCAAATCAAATCCAAAAGGGACAAGTGGTGGAAAAAATGAATAAATAAATAAATATATATATATATATATATATATATATATATATATATATATATATATTGTGATAAGAGTGATTGGTAGCGAGAGCATACTTGTTGGTCAAAAAAAAACATTCATGAAGTTTGATCCTTTAATGAATATATATATATATGCTTAAATGCTTCTACCTCAGTAGAAGCATTTAAGTCTCATCTTAAAACTCATCTGTATACTCTAGCCTTTAAATAGACCTCCTTTTTAGACCAGTTGATCTGCCGCTTCTTTTCTTTCTCCTATGTCCCCCCCTCCCTTGTGGAGGGGGTCCGGTCCGATGACCATGGATGAAGTACTGGCTGTCCAGAGTCGAGACCCAGGATGGACCGCTCGTCGGGACCCAGGATGGACCGCTCGCCTGTATCGGTTGGGGACATCTCTACGCTGCTGATCCGCTTGAGATGGTTTCCTGTGGACGGGACTCTCACTGCTGTCTTGGAGCCACTATGGATTGAACTTTCACAGTATCATGTTAGACCCGCTCGACATCCATTGCTTTCGGTCCCCTAGAGGGGGGGGGTTGCCCACATCTGAGGTCCTCTCCAAGGTTTCTCATAGTCAGCATTGTCGCTGGCGTCCCACTGAATGTGAATTCTCCCTGCCCACTGGGTGTGAGTTTTCCTTGCCCTTTTGTGGGTTCTTCCGAGGATGTTGTAGTCGTAATGATTTGTGCAGTCCTTTGAGACATTTGTGATTTGGGGCTATATAAATAAACATTGATTGATTGATTGATATATATATATATATATATATATATATACAGTGGGGTAAAAAGGTATTTAGTCAGCCACCGATTGTGCAAGTTCTCCCACTTAAAATGATGACAGAGGTCTGTAATTTTCATCATAGGTACACTTCAACTGTGAGAGACAAAATGCGAAGAAAAAAAATCCAGAAATTCACATTGTAGGAATTTTAAATAATTTATTTGTATATTGTAGTGGAAAATAAGTATTTGGTCAACCATTCAAAGCTCTCACTGATGGAAGGAGGTTTTGGCTCAAAATCTCACGATACATGGCCCCATTCATTCTTTCCTTAACACGGATCAGTCGTCCTGTCCTCTTATCAGAAAAACAGCCCCAAAGTATGATGTTTCCACCCCCAAGCTTCACAGTAAGTATGGTGTTCTTGGGATGCATCTCAGTATTCTTCTTCCTCCAAACACGATGAGTTGAGTTTATACCAAAAAGTTCTATTTTGGTTTCATCTGACCACATGACATTCTCCCATGTGCTCTCTAGCAAACTTCAGACGGGCCTGGACATGCACTGGCTTAAGCAGGTGGACACGTCCGGCATTCCAGGATTTGATTCCCTGTCGGCGTAGTGTGTTACTGATGGTAACCTTTGTTACTTTGGTCCCAGCTTTCTGCAGGTCATTCACCAGGTCCCCCCGTGTGGTTTGGGATTTTTGCTCACCGTTCACATGATCATTTTGACCCCACAGGATGAGATCTTGCCTGGAGACCCAGATCGAGGGATATTATCAGTGGTCTTGTATGTTTTCCATTTTCTGATAATTGCTCCCACAGTTGATTTTTGACCACCAAGCTGCTTTCCTATTGTAGATTCACTTTTCCCAATCTGGTGCAGGTCTACAATTATTTTCCTGGTGTCCTTCGAAAGCTCTTTGGTCTTGGCCATAGTGGAGTTTGGAGTCTGACTGTTTTGAGGCCGGGGACAGGTGTCTTTTATAGAGATAACGAGTTCAAATAAGTGCCATTAATACAGGTAGACAGAAGAGCTTCGTAAAGAAGAAGTTACAGGTCTGTGAGAGCCAGAGATCCACCATAATTTATAAATAAATTCTTTGAAATTCTACAATGTGAATTCCTGGATTTTTTTCACATTCTGTCTCTCACAGTTGAAGTGTACCTATGATGAAAATTACAAACCTCTGTCATCATTTTAAGTGGGAGAACTTGGACAATCTGTGGCTGACTAAATACTTTTTTGTCCCACTGTGTGTGTGTGTGTGTGTGTGTGTGTGTGTGTATATATATATATATATATGTGTGTGTGTGTGTGTACATGTATTTTTTCCAAATTGTATTTTACTTGTGGGGGGAGGGGGGGTCCAGTATTTGATGTATTTGTGTTTACTTTTGTCTGTATGTCTGTAAAAACCAAATAAACAACGGTTTAAAAAACCAAACAAACATGTGAGACGGTGTTTACAGCTTTGAGGGTGCAGCATCTGAAAAAACGCTGACATGCACGATATCGCACATAACTGCCACCTTTCTAACAGAAATCCTTAGAAAGCGAAATAATATGCAAAGTCAAAATCCATGGAATGCTCGTCCACACAATTAGGACCGATGTGATTGATGGCAGGTGCGTAATGGAGAGCAGAAATAAGGTACGTTGTCACTATGAATGACATCATTGTCATTGTCAATGTGCATAAAATAACGAGGGAAAGGATAGGAAATAGATGCTTGACCTCATCTTTTCTCAAGGCTTTATCAAAGAAGTCAAGGACCAGGATAAACAGGAATTTAGGACAAGCACGCAAAATAAAGGCTAAACATAGAAGACATATACACACATTTATTTTTTGACGCAGATGGGTGCAACACACCAAAAATACAAGAAAATGTTGCGAGACTCCACCCTAAAGTACAGGGTGGATCCCAAACCTCAAAATACCCTGTGTTGTCTGGAGGAAGGACATCCAGCGACAACCAGTTGGATGGCACTTGCCTTTTTGGACTTCACCTACGTACTGTACGCACACGCCGTAGACACGGGACCACAATACTGGTCTTTGTGGTGCGTGAGGGTATCGCTGATCTCTACCTACTGGCTGTGCCGGGCAGGCCTTTAAAGATGTGCCGAGACATTCAGCACGGTCACTAAGCAAACAGCAGGCTCTCAACACACGTCTCTAAGAGAGACGTGTATTTGTTAGACAAACACAGACTTCAACAAAAGTCTGTAGGAGCGAGTAGATGAGATGCACTCTGCACAACACTCAATGCCTGTTGGCTCTCAACATTTTGTAGAATGAATCATGCAAGTTTTAATGACATTTCATTGATGTGCTAAAACAATTAACAACAAATGCGCCGAAACTTAACACAAATTTCCAACAGCAGTGTCAGCGTTAATATTTTGGGGTTTCGGAAGGAAAATTTCATTTGACTATAGCAGGGACGTCAACCTGATTTTCATTGAGGGCCACATCGCAGTTATGGCTGCCATCAGAGGGCCATATAATGTATACATCTGATTGTTATATACATTTTTTACGCATACTGAACAAAAAAAGCAATATTTTACAGCAAAAACAGGACACTTAGTTTCCAGAATTTTACTGTATAATTGTGTTTTTTTAACATATTACAGTAAATGGAAAAATTGTTGGCTTAATTGCCAGAATGTTGCTGTAAAATAGTTTTTCTTTTATTTTTTTTTTAACATACTACAGTAAATGAAAAAACTAAGTTTAGTCACCATAATTTTAATTTTAAAAAATTGTTTTTTTTTTATTAACATTTTACAGTGAATGGAAAAACTGTCAGTTTGGTCGCCAGAAATTTACAGTAAAATAGTGTTTTTTTACATATTACAGTGGATGGAAAAAACTCTGTTTAGTTGCCAGAATTTTACTGTAAAATTGTGTTTTTTTAACATATCAAAGTTAATGGAAAAACTGTCAGTATAGTCGCCAGAATTTTACTGTAAAATTGTGTTTTGTTTTTTCTTGGCATATTACAGTAAATGGAAAACTGTCAGTATAGTCGCCATAATTTTACTGTAAAATTGTGTTGTTTTTTTACATATTTCAGTAAATGGAAAAACTGTCAGCTTAGTCGCCAGAATTTTACTGTAAAATAGTGTTGTTTTTTTACTTATTACAGTAAATGGTAAAAACTGTCTGCTTAGTCAGCATCTACTGTATTATTATTATTTTTTTAAACATATTACAGTAAAAGGAAAAACTGTCAGTTTAGTCCTCAGAATTTTTACTGTAAAATATAGTGTTTTTAACATATTACAGTATACGGAAAAACTGTCGGTTTAGTTTCCAGAATTTTACTGTAAAATTTTTTTTTTTTTTTTACATATTTCAGTAAATGGAAAAACTGTCAGTTTAGTCCCCAGAATTTTTACTGTAAAATGTAGTGTTTTTAACATACTACAGTATATGGAAAAACTGTCAGTTTAGTTTCCAGAATTTTACTGTAAAATTATGTTTAGTTTTTTTTCCATTTTACAGTAAATGGAAAAATTGTCAGCTTAGTCGCCAGAGTTTTACTGTAAAATATTTCTTGTTTGTTTTTTTAACATATTACAGTAAATGGAAAAACTGTCAGCTTAGTTGGCAGAATTCTAACGTAAAATTGGGTTGTTTTTTTATACTTATTACAGTATATAGTAATACTGTCTGCTTAGTCAGCAGCATTTTACTGTATTAATTTATTTATTAATTTTAAAATATTACAGTAAAAGGAAAAACTGTAGTTTAGTCCCCAGACTTTGTACTGTAAAATATAGTTGTGTTTTTAACATATTACAGTAAATGGAAAAACTGTCAGTTTAGTTTCCAGATTTTTACTTTAAAATTTAGTTGTTTTTTTTTCATTTTACAGTAAATGGAAAAATTGTCAGCTTAGTCACCAGAGTTTTACCGTAAAATATTTCTTGTTTTTTTTAACATATTACAGTAAATGGAAAAACTGTCAGCTTAGTTGGCAGAATTTTAATGTAAAATTGTGTTGTTTTTTACTTATTACAGTAAATGGCAAAACTGTCAGCTTAGTCACCAGCATTTTACTGTAAAATGTTTTATTTTTTTAACATTTCACAGTAAATGAAAAAACTATCAGCTTAGTCCCCAGAATTTTACTGTAAAATATAATTGTTTTTTTAACATATTGCAGTAAAAGGAAAAACTGTCAGCTTAGTCGCCAGAATTTTACTGTAAAATATTTTTTGTAAGTTTTTTTAACATAATACAGTAGATGGAAAAACGGTCAGCTTAGTCGGCAGAATTTTAATGTAAAATTGTGTTGTTTTTTTTACATATTACAGTAAATGGAAAAACTGTCAGTTTAGTCGCCAGAATTTTACTGTAAAATGGAGTTGTTTTTTTTACTTACTAAATTAAATGCCAAAACTGTCAGCTAAGTCACCAGCATTTTACTGTAATATACGTATATATATATATATATATATATATACACATATATACACATATATATATATATATATATATGTTAAAAACACAACTATATTTTACAGTAAAATTCTGGGGAGTAAGCTGACAGTTTTTCTATTTACTGTAATTTATTAAAAAAAACAACACTATTTTACAGTAAAATTCTGGCAACTAAACTATACATATATATATCAATCAATCAATGTTTATTTATATAGCCCCAAATCACAAATGTCTCAAAGGACTGCACAAATCATTACGACTACAACATCCTCGGAAGAACCCACAAAAGGGCAAGGAAAACTCACACCCAGTGGGCAGGGAGAATTCACATTCAGTGGGACGCCAGCGACAATGCTGACTATGAGAAACCTTGGAGAGGACCTCAGATGTGGGCAACCCCCCCCCTCTAGGGGACCGAAAGCAATGGATGTCGAGCGGGTCTAACATGATACTGTGAAAGTTCAATCCATAGTGGCTCCATAAAAGTATATATATATATATATATATATATATATATATATATACTTTTTTTTTTTTTTTTTTTACATATCACAGTAAATGGAAAAACTATCAGCTTAGTCCATAGAATTTTACTGTAAAATATAGTTGTGTTTTTAACATACTACAGTAAATGGAAAAACTGTCAGTTCAAACGCCAGGATTTTACTGTAAAATTGTGTTGTTTTTTTTACATATTACAGTAAATGGAAAAACTGTCAGCTTAGTCGCCAGCATTTTACTGTAAAATATTTTTTTGTAAGTTTTTTAAACATATTACAGTAAATGGAAAAACTGTCAGCTTAGTCGCCAGAATATTACTGTAAAATTGTGTTGGTTTTTTTACATATTACAGTAAATGGAAAAACTGTCAGCTTAGTCGCCAGCATTTTACTGTAAAATATTTTTTTGTAAGTTTTTTAAACATATTACAGTAAATGGCAAAACTATCAACTTAGTCACCAGTATTTTACTGTAAAATATTTTTTGTTGTTTTTTTTAACATATTACAGTAAATGGAAAAACTGTCAGTTTAGTCCCCAGAATTTTACTGTAAAATATAGTTGTGTTTTTAACATATTACAGTAAATGGAAAAACTGTCAGTTTAGTCGCCATAATTTTACTGTAAAATATAAGACTTTTTTTTTTTTTACATATTATGGTGGATGGAAAAAACTTTCAGTTTAGTTGCCAGAATTTTACTGTAAAATAGTGTTGTTTTTTTTAATAAATTACAGTAAATAGAAAAACTGTCAGCTTACTCCCCAGAATTTTACTGTAAAATATAGTTGTGTTTTTAACATATTACAGTAAATGAAAAACTGCCAGTTCAGTCCTCTGAATTTTACTGTAAAATATAGTTTTGTTTTTTTTACCTATTACCGTAAAAGGAAAAACTGTCAGCTTGGTCGCCAATATTTTATTGTAAAATTGTGTTGTTTTTTACCTATTACAGTAAATGGCAAAACTGTCAGCTTAGTCATTAGCATTTTACTGTAAAATATTTTTGGTTTGTTTATTTAACATATTACAGTAAATGGAAAAACTGTCAGCTTAGTTGCCAGAATTTTACTGTAAAATAGTGTTTTGTTTTTTTACTTATTACTGTAAAATGTACTGTGGTTATATTACTGTAAATGAAACAATACCTTTGTTTTGTTTTTTAATTTTGGCAACTGAGCTGACAGTTTTTTACCTTAGAAAAAAAAAAAGGTACTGTTCTTGTATTTACAGTGTATTTACAGGACTGCTTGTATCGCACATGATATTACACCAGCAAGTAAACACGTTGCAGGACTGCTTGTATCGCACATGATATTACATGCACGTAAACACGTTGCAGGAGTGCTTCTATTGCACATGCTATCACACACACACACAAGTAAACATGCTGCAAGACTGCTTATATCGCACATGATATCACACATGCAAGTAAACACGCTGCAGGACTGCTTGTATTGTACATGATATCACACCAGCAAGTTAACACGCTGCAGGACTGCTTATATCGCACATAATATCACATCAGCAATTAAACACGTAGCAGGACTGCTTGTATAGCACATGATATCAAACATGCAAGTAAACACGCTGCAGGACTGCTTACATTGCACATGATATTAAACATGCAAGTAAAAACGCTGCAGGAATGCTTGTATCGCACATGATATCACACCAGCAAGTAAACATGTAGCAGGACTGCTTGTATCGCACATGATATTACATGTACGTAAACACGCTGCAGGAGTGCTTGTATTGCACATGCTATAACACACACACACATGTAAACATGCTGCAGGACTGCTTGTATCGCACATGGTATCACACATGCAAGTATACACGCTGCAGGACTGCTTGTATCGCACATGATATCAAACATGCAAGTAAACACGCTGCAGGACTACTTGTATCGCACATGATATCACATATGCAAGTAAACACGCTGCAGGACTGCTTTTAGTAAAACTAATACTGGAAAGTTTAGATGCAAGCCGATATCATACCAAACTTGTTTTAATATGCTGATATTGGACCGATATGTGATAACTGTATCAAATCTGGGCGCCACTAATGAGTTTTAATCGTGATGAACTTGGAGATTTCTGTAAGAATATGCCAAAGCAGACATATTTCACAGCAGGGAAGCGCTCCCTCTCTCGTTCAGCGGCACCTCTTCCAAGAACACACACACACGTACAATGTTGATTTAACTTTTTTCTTTAATGTATTTGTTGTAGCAATGTGATTGTTAAAGTTAAGCATTTTCGCGATTTCTAATCATTTGTGAGGGCATCTAAGGGATTTCTGTTTGAGCGCGTGTAGGTAGGTAGGTAGGTAGGTAGGTCTTTATTGTCATTGCAACAAGTACAACGAAACTTGTGTCGGCAGCTTCTCGTCATTGTTTTGGCTTGTCATTCAACATGAAGCCGATCCATCACCTAGTAGTGTATAGCACTTGATTGTGTTCAAGGTGTGCAAAACTTCAATGATTTGGCAAATCGAGGTTCCACTGTAGGCGATTTGAGGTCACCATGGCGATGACAGCAATGCTACCCTCTTGAAAAACTAATAAGACAGACAGAGTCTATTCGGGACACAACCCTGGGTAAACACTCCCGACTTAGAACGACGTCGCTGCCCGGCATGACTCCCCGCCGTCTGTGTGGACTGTCAACATGACCTTGAGCCACGGCGCCGCCCTGCACGGCACACAAATACAGCGACACACCCATGATCTCATGTGTGTATGCAAAGTTTGCACACACGTAAATAAATACACACCCAAACCACACGAGTTGAAGTGTGCGAGTCCATCACGCAGAAAAATAAAGCACCAAGTCACGACAGACTGGGGCTGATATTTCAGACCACTGTAGATCAGTGGTCTCCAACCTTTTTGTACCTGCGGACCGGTCAACGCTTGATAATTTGTCCCGCGGTCTGGCGGTGGAGGCAAATTCTTTTTTATTTTTGGTAATTTTTTATTTTTGTCATGAAAAAGGGAGGTTTTTTGGGTTGGTGCACTAATTGTGAGTATCTTGTGTTTTTTATGTTGATTTAATAAAATAAAAAAATAAAAAATAAAACAATTATTACAAATTATTTTGCGGCCCGGTACCAATCGAGCCGCGGCCCGGTACCACTGCTGTAGATCGTTTACTATGGCAGGAGATATAACCGAGTCAGTGGGTGCCATAGTGAGACCAACGCCCGTCTTGTGTAGACAGAAGTGACCTAATCATACATTCGTCAACATTCAGACGGTAATCCAGAATTCAGTGACAGCTGACCAACACGCCGGATTGTAGTCAGCTGGAGGCGTGTCTTAATGAAATTAAACAATGGATGTCCGCTAACTTTTTGCAACTCAACGCCAAAAAAACGGAAATGCTGATTATCGGTCCTGCTAGACACCGAACTCTATTTAATAATACAACTCTAACATTTGACAACCAAACAATTAAACAAGGCGACACGGTAAAGAATCTGGGTATTATCTTCGACCCAACTCTCTCCTTTGAGGCACACATTAAAAGCGTTACTAAAACGGCCTTCTTTCATCTCCGTAATATTGCTAAAATTCGCTCCATTCTGTCCACTAAAGACGCTGAGATCATTATCCATGCGTTTGTTACGTCTCGCCTCGACTACTGTAACGTATTATTTTCGGGTCTCCCCATGTCTAGCATTAAAAGATTACAGTTGGTACAAAATGCGGCTGCTAGACTTTTGACAAGAACAAGAAAGTTTGATCACATTACGCCTGTACTGGCTCACCTGCACTGGCTTCCTGTGCACTTAAGATGTGACTTTAAGGTTTTACTACTTACGTATAAAATACTACACGGTCTAGCTCCATCCTATCTTGCCGATTGTATTGTACCATATGTCCCGGCAAGAAATCTGCGTTCAAAGGACTCCGGCTTGTTAGTGATTCCCAAAGCCCAAAAAAAGTCTGCGGGCTATAGAGCGTTTTCCGTTCGGGCTCCAGTACTCTGGAATGCCCTCCCGGTAACAGTTCGAGATGCCACCTCAGTAGAAGCATTTAAGTCTCACCTCAAAACTCATTTGTATACTGTAGCCTTTAAATAGACTCCCTTTTTAGACCAGTTGATCTGCTGTTTCATTTCTTTTTCTTCTATGTCCCACTCTCCCCAGTGGAGGGGGTCCAGTCCGATCCGGTGGCCATGTACTGCTTGCCTGTGTATCGGCTGGGGACATCTCTGCGCTGCTGATCCGCCTCGACATCTCTGCGCTGCTGATCCGCCTCCGCTTGGGATGGTTTCCTGCTGGCTCCGCTGTGAACGGGACTCTCGCTGCTGAGTTGGACCCGCTTTGGACTGGACTCTCGCGACTGTGTTGGATCCATTGTGGATTGAACTTTCACAGTATCATGTTAGACCCGCTCGACATCCATTGCTTTCCTCCTCTCCAAGGTTCTCATAGTCATCATTGTCACCGATGTCCCACTGGGTGTGAGTTTTCCTTGCCCTTATGTGGGCCTACCGAGGATGTCGTGGTGGTTTGTGCAGCCCTTTGAGACACTAGTGATTTAGGGCTATATAAGTAAACATTGATTGATTGATTGAGATACAGTCGTGGTCAAAAGTTTACATAAACTTGTAAAGAACATAATGTCATGGCTGTCTTGAGTTTCCAATCATTTCTACAACTCTTATTTTTTTTTGGGTATTGTGGCCAAACAGCTCAGTTTTTGCTTCATCAGACACGCGGCCCGCGAGACGTTATTTTGCGGCACCCCCCCTTAATATGAAAGTTTAATGTTAGCGCCGCCCGCAAGTTTTATATGAATGGCGCTTGGCAGCGTTATGTTATTTGGCTCCAAAATGGTCCTTTCAACATTCTGGGTTGCCTACCGCTGCGTTAGTGGACAAGCGGCAAATGAGTGAAAGCGACAGAAACGTTGCCATGGAGACGAGGGTTTTCTTACGTGCCTGGCTGCAGTCACACCGCGACACCTGTCCGTCTGTAATAACAGTCCCCGATAACCTGGACCAATTCAAACCGTTATTTATAATATTTTTTTATTGTTTGGTTTGCATTGCCTCACATGATGAACACTACATATATTTCTATATGACGCCGGATAACACTCAAGGAGCCGTCACTTTTTTGCGCTCGCTATCCCGGTACATTCCCGGCTATTATCCGCCGAGTTGCTGTAGGGAGGAAAAGCGGAACGACACACATTGCGGAAATAACATTATTCTCCGTGCGTCGGCTAAATACAAAAATATTCCACAACCCCAAACATGTCTTTTTCAAAGCCTGCAGTGAAGAAAAAAGTTAGTGATGAGAAAAGACAATTCCAGGAAAAGTAGGAGATGCAATATTTCTTTGTTGAGAACAGGGGCACCCAGGCGTGTCTCATTTGCACAGAGAAATTTGCGGTGCACAAGGGATACAATTTGAAACGTCATTATACAACTAGACGTCCTGAGGAGAATGCAACATTTTTTTTAAGAAATATTTTCTTGCGGCCTAGCCTCACCCAGACTCTGCGTCCAGTGGCCCCCGGGTAAACTGAGTTTGAGACCCCTGCTCTACAATGTCTTATCTTTGTCCATGTGATGTCAGATGAAACAAAAATGGAGCTGTTTGACCACAATACCCAGCAATATGTTTGGAGGACAAAAGGTGAGGTCTTTAATCCCAGGAACACCATACCTACCGTCAAGCATGGTGTGGTACTATTATACTCTTGGCTTGTGTTGCTGCCAATGGAACCGGTGCTTCACAGAGAGTAAATGGGACAATGAACATGGAGGATTACCTCCAAATTCTTCAGGACAAGCTAAAATCATTAGCCCGGAGGTTGGGTCTTGAGCACAGTTGGCTGTTCCAACAGGACAATGACCCCAAACACACCTCAAAAGTGGTAAAGAAATGGCTAAATCAGGCTGGAATGAAGGTTTTGGAATGGCCTTCCCAAGGCCCTGACTCAAACGTGTGGACAATGCTAAAGAAACAAGTCAATTTTAGAAAACCAACACATTTAGCTGAACTGCACCAATTTTGTCAAGAGGAGTGGTCAAACATTCAAGCAGAAGCTTGTGGGTGGCTACCAAAAGTGCCTTATTGCAGTGAAACTTGCCAAGGGACATGTAAGCAAATATTAACATTGCTGTATGTATACTTATGACCCAGCACATTTGCTCACAATTTCAGTAGACCCACAATAAACTCATAAAAGCAGCCAACTTCATGAATGTTTTTTGTGACCAACAATTATGTGCTCCAATCACTCTATCACAAAAAAATAAGAGTTGCAGAAATGATTGGAAACTCAAGACAGCCATGACAATATGTTCTTTACAAGTGTTTGTAAACTTTTGAATACGACTGTATGTGTCAACAGACTATACAACAGAATGTTAACCTTCTGCTTCCAAGGGCCAAAAGTAAAAATGTGTCAACGGGCCGGGGGCCAAACACAGCAGTTTTAAGCATGAAACACAAATAGTCCAAAAGTTATTCTAATAAGTACCTATTAACAATGACAGATTCTAACAAGCTATCGAACATGCAATCAATGATAGTGTGAGCGCTAAGCTTTTTCACTCCCGATATCCTTCAAATCTGACACCAACTGGAATCATATATGTTTTATTTTGAAGTGTGGAATGTTAGAAAAGGTTTGAGCATGAGATATTAGTCGGACCGAGAACAATGGTCGGTATGAGAAACACTAACCTACTTAACATTAACTGTCTGGAATTGACTTACACTGTCCTTTAGTTGAAGTAAAGTGGTAATTGTTTTTGGACAAAAAATGCAGAACCTTATATCTGTATATATCATTCAGTTATAATTATTTAATACTTGTTTATATTGACACAATTGTTTTTTTATCGTTCAATGATTGTTATGGACATCTGGCATGTACGCTATTATGTGCTTAGCTGTAGTTTAGCTGTAACATCCGAGTAGCCTCTAGCCTAGCATGTTTACCTTTTGCAAATGACTTGACTAAAACTGGAGAAATAGTGTGCTTATTGGAAGACACTTAGATGTAACTGGCTGACCAGCTTTGCACAAGTAAACACTCTGCAGCACTGCTTGTATCGCACATGCTATCACAACACACATGTAAATACTCTGCAGGACTGCTTGTATCGCACACGTTATCACACACACACACACACGCACGCACGCACGCACGCACGCACGCACGCACGCACGCACGCACGCACGCACGCACGCACGCACGCAGAACTAAATTACTGCTTGTATCGCACATGATATCACACACAAGTAAATGACTGCTTGTATCGCACATGATATCACACACCCACAGCTAAATTACTGCTTGTATCGCACAAGATATCACACAAAAGTAAACACGCTGCAGGACTGCTTGTATCAAACATGATATCCCATTCATTCACACACACACACACACACACACACACACACACACACACACACACACACACACACACACACACACACACACACACTGCTTGTATTGCACATATCACACACAAGTAAACACACTGCAAGGCTGCTTGTATTGCACATGTCACACACACACACACACACACACACACACACGCACACACACATGTAAACACTGCAAGACTGCTTGTATTGCACATGATATCACACAAAAGTAAACACACTGCAGAACTACTTTTATTGTACATGATATCACACACTAGTAAGCACCCTGCAGGACTGCTTGTATCGCACATGATATCACACACACAAGTAAATACTCTGCAGGACTGCTTGTATCAAACATGATATCCCATTCATTCACACACACACACACACACACACACACACACACACACACACACACACACACACACACACACACACACACACACACACTCTGCAAGACTGCTTGTATTGCACATATCACACACAAGTAAACACACTGCAAGGCTGCTTGTATTGCACATGTCACACACACACACACACACACACACACGCACACACACATGTAAACACTGCAAGACTGCTTGTATTGCACATGATATCACACAAAAGTAAACACACTGCAGAACTACTTTTATTGTACATGATATCACACACTAGTAAGCACCCTGCAGGACTGCTTGTATCACACATGATATCACGCACAAGTAAACACTCTGCAGGACTGCTTGTATCGCACATGATATCACATACACAATTAAACACGTAGCAGGACTGCTTGTATCGCACATGATATCAAACATGCAAGTAAACACGCTGCAGGACTGCTTACATTGCACATGATATTAAACATGCAAGTAAACACGCTGCGGGAATGCTTGTATCGCACATGATATCACACCAACAAGTAAACATGTAGCAGGACTGCTTGTATCGCACATGATATTACAGGTACGTAAACACGCTGCATGAGTGCTTGTATTGCACATGCTATAACACACACACACATGTAAACATGCTGCAGGACTGCTTGTATCGCACATGGTATCACACATGCAAGTATACACGCTGCAGGACTGCTTGTATCGCACATGATATCAAACATGCAAGTAAACACGCTGCAGGACTACATGTATCGCACATGATATCACATATGCAAGTAAACACGCTGCAGGACTGCTTGTAGTAAAACTAATACTAGAAAGTTTAGATGCAAGCCGATATCATACCAAACGTGTTTTAATATGCTGATATTGGACCGATATGTGATAACAGTATCAAATCTGGGCGCCAGGACTGCTTGTATCAAACATGATATCCCATTCACTCACAATCACACACACACACACACACACACACACACACTCTGCAAGACTGCTTGTATTGCACATGATATCACACACACGTAAACACACTGCAAGGCTGCTTGTATTGCACATGTCACACACACACACACACACACACACACAGACACATGTAAACACTGCAAGACTGCTTGTATTGCACATGATATCACACAAAAGTAAACACACTGCAGAACTACTTTTATTGTACATGATATCACACAATAGTAAGCACCCTACAGGACTGCTTGTATCACACATGATATCACACACAAGTAAATACTCTGCAGGACTGCTTGTATCGCACATGATATCTCACACACAGTAAATACTCTGCAGGACTGACTGTATCGCACATGATATCACACACACATAAACCCACTGCAGGCTTGACTGTATCGCACATGATATCACACACACGTAAACACACTGCAGAACTGATTGTATTGCACATGATATCACACACATGTAAACACGCTGCAGGACTGCTTGTATCGCACATAAAATCACACAAGTAAACACCCTGCAGGCCTGCATGTATCGCACAAGACATCACACACAAGTAAACATGCTACAGGACTGCTTCTATTGCACATGATATCACACGCAAGTAAATACGCTGCAGGATTGCTTGTATTGCACATGATATCACACACACAAGTAAACACCCTGCAAGACTGCTTGTATCGCACATTATATCACAATAACACACAAGTAAATACTCTACAAGGCTGCTTGAGACACACACACACACACACACATTGCAAAACTGCATGTATCGCACATGATATCACAAACAAGTAAGCACGCTGCAGGACTGCTTGTATCGCACATGATATCACACACAAGTAAACACCCTGCAGGACTGCTCGTATCGCACATATCACACACACACGTAAATGTCTGCTTTTATCACACATGATATCACACAATAGTCAACACGCTGCAGGACTGCTTGTATCGCATATGATATCACACACTAGTACACACTCTGCAGGACTGCATGTATCGCACATTATATCACACACAAGAAAACACGCTGCAGGACTGCTTGTATTGCCCCTTCATAACACAGACAAGTAAACACCCTGCATGTATCGCACATGAAATCACATCCAAGTAAACACGCTGAAGCACCGCATGTATCGCACATGATATCACACACAAGTAAACACGTGCCAGTACTGCTTGTATCAAACATGATATCACACACACAAGTAAACATGCTGCAGGACTGCTTGTATCGCACATGACATCACACACACTAGTAAACCCCCGTGCAGGACTGCTTGTATCGCACATGATGTCACACACACGAGTAAACACCCTGCAGGACTGCTTGTATCGCACATGATATTACATACACTAGTAAACACGCTGCAGGACTGCTTGTATCGCACATGATATTACATACACTAGTAAACACGTAGCAGGACTGCTTGTGGTAAAACTAATAATGTAATGTGTAGATTCAAGTTGATATAATTCAACAGTATCGAATCGGGGCACCCCTAGTGAGTTTAAAAGGTCAATATGAAGATGTATTCCATTTGGCGGGCCAAATCCAATGACTCGGGCACCTGGTCAGCATTAAACCTGTGAGCGCTTTAAACTTTTCTTCTCCGTGAAATATGTCAACTTTTCCCTGGCAGACTTGTGGTGACAAGTGACAAAGCAGCTAATCTGTCAACAAACATTTACAAAGCTCTCTAAGAGAGCACACAGTGTATAATTATCACAACACAGAATCTGGAGGCACGCAAGCTCAGGCATGATTCCTACTTGTGCACAGAAGTAACATGTTTATCATTTCTACTAGAACATACGCTGCAGAAGGGAAGTGTTCTGTTTCTAAGTCTTCCTAACACTTCATCAGAATAAAAAGGCCACAATGCAGGAGACATGAAATAATGAAGGTGAGGAAGAAGCAATGAACACAATGCCTTCCTCGCCACTATGCAGTAGTGCAATGGTATTGTCTCGGGGAAAGAGTGACACCTAGTGGACAGACCCTAATACTGCATCATCATTTCAGCTTCAGAGGTTTTTTTTTAAAGTAATTTTAAACATGCAGATGATGCTGAGTTACAGTCACGATCAAAAGTTAACATAAACTTGTTGACAATAATTTCCAATAACTTCAACAACTCTTATTTTTCTGTGATAGAGTGATTGGAGCACATACTTGTTGGTCACAAAAAAACATTCATGAAGTTTGCTTCTTTTATGAATTTATTATGGTTCTACTGAAAATGTGAGCAAATCTGCTGGGTCTAAAGTATACACACAGCAATGTTGATATTTGCTTACATGTGCCTTGGCAAGTTTCACTGCAATAAGGCGCTTCTGCTTGAATTTTTGACCACTCCTTTTGACAAAATTGGTGCAGTTCAGCTAAATGTGTTGGTTTTCTGACATGGACTTGTTTCTTCAGCATTGCACACACATTTAAGTCAGGACTTAACCTTCATTCTTGCCTGATTTAGTCATTCCTTGACATGTGTTTGGGGTCATTGTCCTGTTGGAACACCCAACTGCGCCAAAGACCCAACCTTTGGGCTGTCCTGAAAAATTTGTCATTGTCCCATTTACTTCCTTGTAAAGCACCAGTTCCATTAGCAGCAAAACAGGCCCAGCACATAATACTACCACCACCATGCTTGACGGTAGGTTTGGTGTTCCTGGGATTAAAGGCCTCCCCTTTTTCCCCCTCGAAACATATTGCTGGGTATTGTGGCCAAACAGCTCAATTTTTGTTTCAACTGACCACAGAACTTTCCTCCAGAAGGTCTTATCTTTGTCCATGTGATCAGCAGCAAACTTTAGACCAGCCTTAAGGTGTCGCTTCTGGAGTGAGGGCTTCCTTCTTGCGTGGTAGCCTCTCAGTCCAAGGCGATGCAAGACACGCCTGACTGTGGACACTGACACCTGTGTTCTAGCAGGTTCCAATTTATTGCAGACCTGCTTTTTGGTGGTTCTGGTTTGAGTCTTGATCATCCTGACACATTTTCAAACAGCAGCAGGTGGTAGCTTGCATTTTCTTCCTGATCGTGGCAGTGACAAAACTGTGCCATGCACTTTATACTTACAAACAATTGTCTGCACAGTTGCTCTTTGGACCTTAAGCTGCTTTGAAATGGCCCCAAGTGACTTTCACGACATGTTCAAGTCAATGATTCCTTTTTTTCAGATCTGTGCTGAGTTCCTTTGACTTTCACATTGTGGCGTTTGTAACAGAGTCTAATGACTGTGTCACATGAGCCCTATTCAAATGGGCTCAGAGAAGTCAACAGGTGTCGTCAATCATAATCACTCACATGAAGTTAAGAGGCCATGCCATGAAGCTCATTTGATTCGATTGTAACTTTTCTACATCACCAAAATTTATCATGTATGTTGCTGTATGTATACTTTTGACCCATCAGATTTGGTCACATTTTCAGTAGACCCATAATAAATTGATAAAAGAACCAAACTTCATGACTGTTTTTTGTGACCAACAAGTATATTTTTTTCTTCTTTTTTTTTCGGACAATAAGTTGCAGTTTTTTTCATAGTTTGGCCGGGGGTGCGACTTATACTGAGGAACGACTTATGCGTGAAATTATTAACACATTACCATAAAATATCAAATAATATTATTTAGCTCATTCACGGAAGAGACTAGACGTATAAGATTTCATGGGATTTAACGATTAGGAGTGACAGATTGTTTGGTAAACGTATAGCATGTTCTATATGTTATAGTTATTTGAATGACTCTTACCATAATATGTTATGTTAACATACCAGACACCTTCTCAATTGGTTATTTATGCGTCATATAACATACACTTATTCAGCCTGTTGTTCACTATTCTTTATTTATTTTAAATTGCCTTTCAAATGTATATTCTTGGTGTTGGATTTTATCAAAAGAATTTCCCCCAAAAATGCGACTTATACTCCAGTGCAACTTATATATGTTTTTTTCCTTCTTTAAAAAACAGTTATGGCAGGTGCGACTTATACTCCGGAGCGACTTATACTCCGAAAAATGCGGTGTGTGTGTATGTATGTGTATATATATATAATATATACATATATATATACACACACATATATATATATATATATATATATATATATATATATATATATATATATATATATTTATATATATATATATATATATATATATATATATATATATATATATATATAAATATATATACACTATATATATATATATATATATATACACACACATTTATACATACAGATATATATATCCACACACACACACATATATATATATATATATATATATATATATATATATATATATATATATATATATATATATATATATACACATATATATATACACAAACCCCGTTTCCATATGAGTTGTGAAATTGTGTAAAATGTAAATATTAACGGAATACAATGATTTGCAAATCCTTTTCAACCCATATTCAATTGAATGCACTACAAAGACTAGATATTTGATGTTCAAACTCATACACTTTATTTTTTTTTTGCAAATAATAATTAACTTACAATTTCATGGCTGCAACACATGCCAAAGTAGTTGGGAAAGGACATGTTCACCACTGTATTACATCACCTTTTCTTTTAACAACACTCAATAAACGTTTGGGAACTGAGGAAACTAATTGTTGAAGTTTTGAAAGTGGAATTCTTTCCCATTCTTGTTTCATGTAGAGCTTCAGTCACTCAACAGTCTGGGTGCTCCGCTGTCGTATTTTACGCTTCATAATGCGCCACACATTTTCGATGGGAGACAAGTCTGGACTGCAGGCGGGCCAGGAAAGTACCCGCACTCTTTTTTTACGAAGCCACGCTGTTGTAACACTTTTCTTGCTGAAATAAGCAGGGGAGTACATGATAACGTTGCTTGGATGACAAAATGTTGCTCCAAAACTTGTATGTACCTTTCAGCATTAACGGTGCCTTCACAGATGTGTAAGTTACCCATGCCTTGGGCACTAGTGAACCCCCATACCATCACAGATGCTGGCTTTTGAACTTTGCGCCCATAACAATCCGAATGGTTATTTTCCTCTTTGTTCTGGAGGATACCACGTCCTCTGTTTCCATATATAATTTGAAATGTGGACTCGTCAGACCACAGAACACCTTTCCACTTAGCATCAGTCCATCTTAGGTGAGCTCGGGCCCTGCCAAGCCGGTGGCGTTTCAGGATATTGTTGAAAAACGGGTTTGGCTTTGCAAAGTAAGAGTTTTAACTTGCACTTACACATGTAGCGACCAACTGTAGTTACTGACAGTGGTTTTATGAAGTGTTCCTTGAGCCCATGTGGTGATAACCTTTACACACTAATGTTGGTTTTTGATGCAGTACCGCCTGAGGGGTCAAAAGTCCATAATATCATTGCTTACGTGCAGTGATTTCACCAGATTCTCTGAACTTTTTGATGAGTTTATGGACCATAAATGGCAAAATCCCTAAATTCCTTGCAATAGCTCGTTGAGAAATGTTCTAAAACTTTTCGACAATTTGCATACAAAGTGGTGACCCTCACCCCGTCCTTGTTTGTGAATTACTTAGCATTTCATGGAAGCTGCTTTTATGATGACCATTCCTCAACTTTATCAGTATTTATAGCCACCTTTCCCAACTTCTTTGTCATGTGTTGCTGGCATCTAATTCTAAAGTTAATGATCATTTGCAAAAAAAAAAAAAATGTTTATCAGTTTGAACATCTAATATGTTGTCTTTGTAGCATATTCAACCGAATATGGGATGAAATGATTTGTCAATCATTGTATTCCGTTTATATTTACATCTCGCACAATTTCCCAACTCATATGGAAACGGGGTTTGTATATATACATACACTGTATATATATATATATATATATATATAAATATATATATATATATACACACATAAGTAAACATTGATTGATTGATTGATATACACACACTATATATATTAATATATATATACTATATATATATATATATGTATATATATATATATACATACACACACATATATATATATATGTATACGTACACACATATATATAAATATACATATATATACACATACATATATACACACATCTACATATATATAAATATACACACGCACGCACGCGCACACACACACACACACACACACACACCGCAATGATGTCACATTATCGATGGGAAAAGGCATTTTTAGACAATATGATTTGCCTGAGCGGCAAGGAAACACCAAGAGTAACAAGCTGTACCAAATGGATTAGAAAGGACAGATTTGAAAAAACAATAACAAAAAAATCAAAATAAATAAATGTTTAACTTGGCACTTCTCGCGGGCTGGATTCTGGACGCGAGCGGGCCAAATCCGTCCCGAGGGCCGTAGTTTGGGGAACACCGCATTAAACGTTGGCATGCTAACAGTTGACTTGATTTGTTTTTTAGGTATTCTTACCGTTAATATCTGTGTTTTTCTGAGGTGTAGCGACTCGCAGGAAAATCTGCTGTCTCCAGGAGTGGCGGTGGCGCAGAGGGCTTTCCCCAACTTCACATTCTGCACTTGATATGTAGAAGGCTGCCAGATCACTAGAAGTCAAGTGGATAGAAAAGTCTAGCATGAGAATATATATTGTACATAAATCAGACTACTCCTGTTGGACACAGTATGGTCATTTCTTGTACCGTGTGTGTACCTGCTCTTTGTTTCTGGACAGTCGTTTTCTTCCACAGGGGCCAGGAATTGAAATTTTAAAAAATTAGGAACAGAGGAAGAGGAGTGTAGTCGAGCACGGAGTCCACCCAGAGGACTGAGGTAGAAGGGTGGAGAGGAACGTGATGAAAAGACACACAAGCCCCATTCACACAGAGACATATTGCACTAAGTACATTGCGCTCGATAAGTGTGAGGGGGAGAATTTTTGTTATGGTTTTACTTCCCATCTCTTCCTGCATGTCTCTGTTTGAACAGGGCGTCACATAATGTGGAGAATGACAAATATTACCGACACAGAAGTACATACTGTACTGTATACTGTATGGTAGATTCTCACCGTCTCCTACTGAGCCTGGCTCCGGATGAAGGGGAAGAAGGAGGGAGCAGAGGAAAGGAGGATGAGGAGCAATTAAGAAGAGGAGGGAGTGCGGTGTCGGACGGTACATGTCTGAGAGTGGGTGGACATGTGGAGAGGCAAAGAGCAAGCAAGAGGTCAAGGAGAGTGCACGGGAATGAGAGCACTGACAAAAGGCAGATACTTGGACTATTAAACACAGAGGTGTCCAAAGTGGAGGCGGCTGATATCTGTTTATTGGCCCTCGGCACATTCAACAAATATTATTTAATTTTTTTTTTTTTAAAGTGGATTAAAAAGAGCATAGCTCAGAGGTGAAATGTAAAGAGAAAATGTTGCAATGTTGACTGGAACAACACAAAAGGTGCCATAAAGGCTGTCTTTTTTTTATTTAAACTTCCTCTTGTGTTAGAGTTCTGTTACCATCTCTTATGTTAACGGGTCAGTTTTGACCTATGTCTTAAATCAGCTGTAAAATACACTAAAAACAATTATCTATCATCGAATTTGTCTCTCATCTCTTGGTTACCTTGTTAGGCTTCCTTTTCCATGAAAATATTAGTTTTAATATTTTTGGTGTGGGCCATTGGGTCTTTTTTTTGTCAGTATACCCCTCGATTTCAATTTAAAAAAAAGTAAAATCAACCTCAAGAGAATCGTATGAATCAGGGGTGTCCAAACTTTTTCCACTGAGGGCTGCACACTGAAAAATCAAAGCAAGCGGGGGCCATTTTCATAATTTTTATTTCAAAAACCCATCCATCCATTTTCTACTGCTTATTCCCTTTGGGGACGTGGGGGACGCTGGTGCCTATCTCAGCTACAATCGGTCGAAAGGCGGGATACACCCTGGACAAGTTGCCACCTCATCGCAGGGACAACACGGATAGACAGACAACATTCACACTCACATTCATACACTAAGGCCAATTTAGTGTTGCCCATCAACCTATCCCCAGGTGCATGTCTTTGGAATGGGAGGAAGCCGGAGTACCTGGAGGGAACCCACGCATTCACGGGGAGGACATGCAAACTCCACACAGAAAGATCCAGAGCCCGAGATTGAACCCCAGACTACTCAGGACCTTCGTATTGTAAGGCAGACACACTAACCCAGACATGGGCAAACTACGGCCCGTTGAAAGTTTTAATCTGGCCCGCGGAACTTGTCCAAATGATTGAATTTTTTTTTTTTTTTTTTTTACAAAAAACTCCTCAATGTTAAGGCTTCTGCCTCCCGTATGCGTTTTCAGCGCTTGACTACCATTAAGGAGGAGTCACCCATTAAATTATATTATTAAATTACATTTCATATTATTATCGTATTTGGCATGTGGGATATTACTCCCTTCTTCTCTTTCGCTTTGTCCTGTGAGCAATGTTCCATCTAATTTTTCATGTATATCAACAAATCCCATCACAGATCCAGGTTAACTGACCAGCATCTTGGAGCTATCCTGAGAATTGCCACAACCAAACTCACTCCTGACTTTGATGCATTGGCCAAAATGGGAGATCAACAACACTGTTCCCACTGAGACTTTGAGTTTCTCTGCTGTTATTCTGTGAGAATCAAATGTAAATAATTCAAGTAAATCACTGTGAATTCCTCTACTGTGTTTATTCTTAATCAAATGAAATTAATGCATTTGAAAAAAAAAAAAACTATACAATGAGCCTTGGTGCCTACTCCTGATATGGTACATATTTGTAGGCCAAATCCTCTCACGTAACGGCTTTTACATGTAATTTATATTGTTTGACAAAAACACTTCATCCATTTGTTCCTGGTCCGGCCCCCCTGTAAAATCTTAGAACCCAATGTGGCCCTCCTGGCAAAAAGTTTGCCCACCCCTGCACTAACCCCTCTGCCACCGTGAAGCCCTATTTCAAAAACCAATACAATATATATATATATGTATATATATAAAATATACATTCAGGCCTCCACTCAGTTATGATCCCGGGACCCCAAAGGGTTTCTGTCAAGAAAAATATTAAAAATGTGTCATTATTCAGTATTATTGTTTTCATTATTATTCAAGTTTTAAATATCTAATACAACATTAGGAAAAAAATGGAAAAAACACAAAATATGCAATATTTTCACCCAATAACATTTTTTTGGGTGGAATATTTGAGATTATATAATGATAAGAGCCTTAATTATGGATTTTGATTCATTATTATTTGTTGACCAATGACACTTAAAAACAAATCACACTAAAATAATTGGGGATCCAAAAGTGTCCTACTCATTAAAATGTTAAAATAGAAATCTTTTTTTTTTTTACTGTCTACTTTTAGCACAATAATCTCAAGATCAACTTCAGATCTATGCATCAATTCTTAGTTTTATTGTTTTTTACGTTTTTTGTTTGTTTTAAGCCCTTCTTTAAAAAACAAAAAACAAAAAAAACAGCTTAGTTTTTTTAGCAAAACACAAAATATGCAACATTTTCCCCAAAAAATATTTCAAAGTGGAATATTTAATGTGACGTAATTGGAGCCTTGAATAGGTCAATAATTCATAATGACATTGATTTTGATTCATTATTATTTAAAAAAAAAACAAACAGCCTGCATGGCTGCTTTGTGTTACTAGAGTAAGCATTGCAACAATTTATTGTTACATTTCACCTGTTTGCTCTATTATACCACTTTTTATGTTTTTAATTTTTTTCAATTGTATTCTTAAAATGTGCCGTGGGCCGTTAAAAAATAACCCGCAGGCCGCAAATGGCCCCCGGGTCGCACTTTGGACAATCCTGGTATAAATAAATAAAAGGTTGTTGTGTTACCTGACTATTACTGAGGGGTATTAAAACACATCTCTTAAATACATTTGTTTTATAATTTTTTTCATTTTAATCATTTTTTACTGAATTGACCTCACATGTCTGGACATGTCTGTATTTTGATTGATTGAAATTTTTCTTAGTAGATTGCACAGTACAGTACATATTCCGTACAATTGACCACTAAATTGACCTTCAACATCTGTAAAAAACTCCTGTGGATGTACTACCAGTCTGTGGTTGCCAGTGTTCTGTTCTACATGGTAGTGTGCTGGGGGGGCAGTACATCTAAGAAGGACAGCTCCAGACTTCAGAAACTGATCAGGCGGGCCGGTTCTATAATGGGAATGAAACTGGACTCACTGGTGACGGTGGCAGAGAAGAGGACTGTTGACAAACTAGTGAGCATCCTGGATGATGCCAGCCACCCTCTGCATAGCGTTATCAGTAGCCAGAGGAGCCTGTTCAGTGCTAGACTGCTTCATCCCAAGTGCAGGACTAATAGACTCAAAAACTCCTGTGTCCCACACGCCATTAGACTGTACAACTCCTCTCTGGTGCGGGGGGCGGGGAGTACTAGGATGACAGGGGATGCAAAATAATAACAGTGCAATACGTTTTCATAACATGCTCACTACTGCCTACTTTCTCTTGTTATATTCTTATTTTACTGTTATATCTTTATTGATTGATTGATTGATTGATACTTTTATTAGTAGATTGCACAGTACAGTACATATTCCGTACAATTGACCACTAAATGGTAACACCCGAATACGTTTTTCAACTTGTTTAAGTCAGGGTCCACGTTAATCAATTCATGGTACAAATATATACTATCAAGATAATACAGTCATCACACAAGTTAATCATCATAGTATGTACATTGAATTATTTACATTATTTACAATCCGGGGGGTGGGATGAGGAGCTTTGGTTGATATCAGAACTTCAGTCATCAACAATTGCATCAACAGAGAAATGTGGACATTGAAACAGTGTAGGTCTTACAGTAGGATATGTACATCCAGCAGAGAACATAGTGAGTTCAGATAGCATAAGAACAAGTATATACATTAGAAGTACATTTGAGTTGTTTATAATCCGGGGAGATGGGATGTGAATGGAGGAGGGTATTAGTAAAGTGTTGAAGTTGCCTGGAGGTGTTGTTTTAGAGCGATTTTGAAGGAATATAGAGATGCACTTACTTTTATACCTGTTGGGAGTGCATTCCACATTGATGTGGCATACAAAGAGAATGAGTTAAGACCTTTGTTAGATCGAAATCTGGGTTTAACGTGGTTTGTGGAGCTCCCCCTGGTGTTGTGGTTATGGCGGTCATTTACATTAAGGAAGTAGTTTGACATGTACTTCGGGATCAAGGAGGTGTAGCGGATTTTATAGACTAGGCTCAGTGCAAGTTGTTTTACTCTGTCCTCCACCCTGAGCCAGCCCACTTTGGAGAAGTGGGTTGGATTGAGGTGTGATCTGGGGTGGAGGTCTAAAAGTAACCGGATTAGCTTATTCTGGGATGTTTGGAGTCTAGATTTGAGGGTTTTGGAGGTGCTGGGGTACCAGGAGGTGCAAGCGTAATCGAAGAAGGGTTGAATGAGAGTTCCCGCTAGAATCCTCAAGGTGCTTTTGTTGACCAGAGAGGAGATTCTGTAGAGGAATCTCGTTCTTTGGTTGACCTTTTTGATCACCTTGGTTGCCATTTTATCACAGGAAAGATTAGCCTCTAGAATGGAACCTAGGTAGGTGATCTCATCCTTCCTGATAACAATGTCACCCACTTTTATAGTGAAGTCACTGACCTTCTTAAGTTTGATATGGGACCCAAATAGGATGGATTCCGTTTTACCTAAGTGTATGGATAGCTTGTTGTCAGCGAGCCAGGTGCAAATATTGAGGAGTTCAGCACTGAGGATTTGTTCCACCTGTGACTTGTCCTTGCCGGATACCAGTAGGGCCGAGTCATCCGCAAACAGGAACAATTAACAGTGGCATGCTGATGGCATGTCATTTACGTATATTAGGAACAGTAAAGGTCCTAGTATACTGCCTTGGGGGACTCCACAGCTTACTGAGAGGGGAGGGGACATGGTGCCGTTCACCTCTACCACCTGTTTCCTCCCCTCCAAGTAAGATTGCATCCAGCTTGATGAGGTTTCGTCGAATCCGATTGCTCTGAGCTTATCCAACAGTATAGCGTGGTTAACGGTGTCAAAGGCCTTCTGAATGTCCAGCATGACCATGCCGCAGTATTTGACTGCGTCCACCTCATGTTTGATGTGGTCGGTCAGATAGAGAAGGCATGTGTCAGTGGAATGGTTAGTTCTGAAGCCGGATTGGAATTTGTACATTAGTTTATTAGTAGCAAGGTATCTATCAACCTGTTCATAAACTATTTTCTCCATTACTTTCGAAATGGAACTGAGAATAGAAACAGGTCGGTAGTTACCAGGTTCTAATTTGCTTCCTTTTTTATAAAGGGGGGTTACTCTTGCTATCTTGAAATCCTTGGGTACTTGGCCTTGTTTGATTGAGAGGTTTATTATATGAGTGATTATTGGGGCAATGGTGGTGGCAGAGTCCATGAGGAATCTGGAGGGGATATTGTCAAGGCCGGTGGCCTTGTTTGGGTGGCCCATTGTTGCTTTTTATTTGTTATTCTTATTGTAATATTTCTCTATTTTGTTTCCATTTAAACCCCCATTATTTACTTTTACTTTTTTTTAAATTAATCTCAACTCTGTACACTGCTGCTGGAATTTTAATTTTCCTGAAGGAACTCTCCTGAAGGAATCAATAAAGTACTATCTATCTATCTAAATGGTAACACCCCAATAAGTTTTTCAACTTGTTTAAGTTGGGGTCCACGTTAATCAATTCAAGGTAAGTTTGTTTGTTTTTGTACTGGATAACAAGGTAAAATGAGAAACCCCTAAATCTCACATGATTGGGAGAGGAGCTGGCTGTCAGCGTGTTCAGTTTTGGCTCTAATTATTGCTTGATAATCTCATTTTTATAACTGGGTTGAAACCGACCCTAACATCATCAAGGTCATAATTTCAACCAGAGCATTTTATAATTTAGCGAAAAAAAAAAGTTTATTTTTGTTGAAATAGAGGTTCCTGACCAAGTCAAAAAGCCTTGATGCAAAAAATAAATGGATGTGGTTCTTTTTTGCATTTAAAAACTAAAACCGCTAGGTGCCGACCCAAACACAAGACGAAGGTTAAAGGCCTACTGAAATGAGATTTTCTTATTTAAACGTGGATAGCAGATCTATTCTATTGCCATATTTTTGCTGAAAGGATTTAGAAGAGAACATCCACAATAAAGTTTGCAACTTTCGGTGCTGAGACAAAAGCCCTGCCTCTACCGGAAGTCGCAGACGATGACGTCGCAAGTGTGGGGGCTCCTCAAATATTCACATTGTTTATAAAGGGAGCCTCCAACAAAAAGTGCTATTCGGACATTGAAAACGACAATTTCCCCATTAATTTGAGCGAGGCTGAAAGATTCGTGTTTAAAAATATTGATAGCGAAGGACTAGAAAAAAAAAACGGGATTGTAATTGGGACGGATTCCGATGTTTTTAGACACATTTAGTACGATAATTCTGGAAAATCCCTTATCTTTCTATTGTGTTGCTAGTGTTTTAGTGAGTTAAAACTGTCATGGCTCAACAAATCAAAATCAATCAAAGTTGAAGTAATGAATTATTGACCTATTTAAGGCTGAAATGTAACGCTTCACTTTGAAATCATTTGAAAACTAAATTACCTTTAACAAAAAGGGCATACAAAAAAAACAAAAATTAGATAGTTAAAACTTATAAATAACGGTTACATCTAAACTTAATCCAAAGAATTGAATGTTGAAAGTTAAAATAAAAGTGCCCTATTTTTTTTCAAACACTTTTTTCTAACTGTCATTTCTAAAAAGTAACAACTTAAAACCAGTGTTAAGAAATTAATTTACATTTGCTATATGAATATATATATATATATATATATATATATATATACATGTATATATATATATATATATATATATATATATATATACATGTATATATATATATATATATACATGTATATATATATATATATATATATACTGTATGTATATATATATATATATAGATATATATATATACTGTATGTATGTATATATATATATATATATATACAAACCCCGTTTCCATATGAGTTGGGAAATTGTGTTATATGTAAATATAAATGGAATACAATGATTTTCAAATCCTTTTCAACCCATATGCAGTTGAATGCACTACAAAGACAAGGTATTTCATGTTCAAACTCATACATACTCATAATGTTGCAAAAAATAATTAACTTAATATTTCATGGCTGCAACACGTGCCAAAGTAGTTGGGAAAGGGCATGTTCACCACTGTGTTTCATCACCTTTTCTTTGAACAACACTCAATAAACTTTTGGGAATTAAGGAGACATTTTTGAAGCTTTTCAGGTGGAATTATTTTCCATTCTTGTTTTATGTACAGCTTAAGTTGTTCAACAGTCCAGGGTCTCTGTTGTGGTATTTTAGGCTTCATTTTGCACCACACATTTTCAATGGGCGACAGGTCTGGACTACAGGCAGGCCAGTCTAGTACCCGCACTATTTTACTATGAAGTCACGCTGTTGTAACAAGTGACTTGGCATTGTCTTGCTAAAATAAGCAGGGGTGTCCATGATAACGTTGCTTGGGTGGCAACATATGTAGCTCCAAAACCTGTATGTACCTTTCAGCATTAATGGTGCCTTCACAGACGTGTAAGTCACCCATGCCTCGGGCACTAATGCACCCCCATACCATCACAGATGCTGGCTTTTGAACTTTGCGTCGATAACAGTCCGGAGGGGTCTTTTCCTCTTTGGTCCGGAGGACACAACGTTCACTGTTTCCAAAAAACAATTTGAAATGTGGACTCGTCAGACCATAGAACACTTTTCCACTTTGCATCAGTCCATCTTAGATGATCTTGGGCCCAGAGAAGCTGGCGGCGTTTCTGGGTGTCGTTGATAAATGGCTTTGGCTTTGCATAGTAGTTTTAACTTGCACTTACGGATGTAGCGACAAACTGTAGTTACTAACAGTGGTTTTCTGAAGTGTTCCTGAGCCCGTGTGGTGATATCCTTTACACACTGATGTCGCTTTTTGATGCAGTACCGCCTGAGGGAACAAAGGTCTGTTATATCATCGCTTACGTGCAGGGATTTCTCCAGATTCTCTGAACCTTTTGATGATATTATGGACCATAGATGGTGAAATTCCTAAATTTCTTGCAATAGCCGAATGAGAAATGTTGTTCATAAACTGTTTGACAATTTGCTCACGCATTTGTTCACAAAGTGGTGACCGTTTCCCAGTCCTTGTTTGTGAATGACTGAACATTCCACGGAAGCTGCTTTTATACCCAATCATGGCACCCACCTGTTCCCAATTAACCTGCACACCTGTGGGATGTTCCAAACAAGTGTCTGATGAGAATTCCTCAACTTTATCAGTATTTATTTCCAACTTTCCCAACTTCTTCGTCACGTGTTGCTGGCATCAAATTCTAAAGTTAATGATTATTTTCAATAAAAAAAGTGTTTATCAGTTTAAACATCAAATATGTTGTCTTTGTAGCATATTCAACTGATTATGGGTTGAAAATGATTTGCAAATCATTGTATTCCATTTATATTTATAACACAATTTCCCAACTCATATGGAAACAGGGTTTGTATATGCATGATATATATATATATATATATATATATATATATATATATTTATATATTAGGGCTGCAAAACTTTGGGTGTCCCACGATTCGATTCAATATCGATTCTTGGGTCACGATTCCATAATATATCAATTTTTTGATTCGATTCTCGATTCAAAAACGATATTTTTCCGATTCAAAACGATTCTGTATTCATTCAATAGATAGGATTTCAGCAGGATCTACCACAGTCTGCTGACATGCAAGGAGAGTAGTAGATTTAAAAAAAAAAAAGCTTTTATAATTGTAAAGGACAATGTTTTATCAACAGATTGCAATAATGTAAATTAGTTTTAACTATTAAACATACCAAAAATATGACTTATTTTATCTTGGTGAAAATATTGGACACAGTCTATTGTCAAGCTTATGAGATGCGATGCAAGTGTAAGCCACTGTGACACTATTGTTCTTTTTTTTATTTTTATAAATGTCTAATGATAATGTCAATGAGGGATTTTAATCACTGCTATGCTGAAATTATAACTAATATTGATACTGTTATTGATAATATTAATTATTGTTTCATTACTTTTGGTTTGTTCTGCGTCGTGTTTGTGTCTCCTCTCAGTTGCTCTGTTTATTGCAGTTCTGAGTGTTGCTGGGTCAGGTTTGGTTTTGGAATTGGATTGCATTGTTGTGGTATTGCTGTGTAGTGGTTTGTTGGATTGATAAAAATTAATTTAAAAAACTAAAAAAATAAATAAAAAATAAAAAATCAATAAAAAAAAAAAAAAAAAGAGAATCGATTCTGAATCACACAACGTATTCGAATCGATTTTTTCCTACACCCCTAAAATATATATATATTAGGGGTGTAACGGTATGTGTATTTGTATTGAACCGATTCGGTACGGGGGTTTCGGTTCGGTTCGGAGGTATACCTAACGACACGGACATATTAAGTAGCGCACGTTTGGTAAAAAATGCACACCGAGGCACTAGAGGTGCAACGGATCAACATTGATCCGTGATCCGTTCGGATCAATATCTTCGGTTCGGCACACACGTGATCCGCGTTCTGATTTATGAAAAAAAAAAGTTGTTCGCACAGTGTGGTAATGGCGAGCGGAGTAACACCCCGTGCCATTTAATCAGTGTGTTTATAAGTGCAGACTCCATTGTGCAAAACGAGGGTTTTAAACACATGCTGAAAGTGCTTCAGCCACATTACGACATCCCGTCGCGCACCAACTTCAACGATAAGATTGTACCAGATTTTTATGAGCAAGAGAAGACAAAAGTTGTGGACGAACTATCCCGAGCGTCATCTGTTGCGCTCACGACAGAAGGGTGGAGGTCCAGGGGAACTATGTGACCATCAGGGGCGGTTCTAGGTATGCTTATATGAGGGGGCAGTCAGAAATGTGAAGGGGGCATCATGTGTACACATCATGCTCCAGCACTTTTTTTTTCTGTGTTTATAGTAACGATGCTTTCTTCATTGAAATGGGTCTTTAGCTATGTGTCCAACCCCATCCTGGAGTAGTGGATTGCACTTTGTCAGGCCTCTACCATCAGACCTGTTCAACTTGGGTTTCCCACCTGAAGACTAAGCTCCTGCTGGTGTAGCTCTTACGGTCACTGAGGCACGCAAACCCCCTGACCACAATTAGGTGGCAATCCCTCAGGGGGGGAAACATTAACAGCGCTGCCATATTTCCGACAGGGGAAACCGAAGCAGGCGTCTCGCACCACAGAATACTCTAGCCATGGTCGTGTGCGGTACCAGGCAGGATTGAATGATCTTAATGTTGTACCAAATGCACGCTTTGGGTAGCCACCCAGTATTGGCTGAGATGGTGCGTTGCCATTTAAGTCACTTGGTAGCTGAGCAGGCTGCTTTGGGGGAGTGCTTGTTGGGGGGAGGGAGGGAGCTGGTGCAGGAGAAACAGTGCTTGCTGGTGCTAAAGGTGCAGTATTGCTAGCTGATGTCCCTGATGTACTAGCAGTAGCATCATTGCTACTACTACATGTAGGAGCAGGACTAGAATTTTTAAATGCTCTGAAAAATGGATGCATTACAGAGCATTAACTTTCTCTTTGTGAGCTGCTGGAAGCTGGAGCAGAAAATAAGTAAGCTTGAACAACAACAGAAAAAACCCGCTGTGATTACATGAAGAAAAACAACAACAGTACAGCACTACAGCCTGAGGCGGGGCTTTACGTAGGGGTCTGTCAGACACAGGTCACTTGTCTTCAGTTTGTCACATGCAGTGGACGTGGGCACTCATCTGGGCACAAAATTCATTCACTCCAATGTATGTGTGTTGCCCACTTGCTTGTAAATTGATGAAAACGGCAGTGTTATTGTTTTTAGGTGTCTTGGTCATATCAAGTGAAACTTATAATTTGTTTATTACAAAATGTAGATCGAAACATTAAAGGTTGACTATGTAGAATTACAAGAAAAACAACAGAAAAAGAATTCCAGCAGTCGATTGCCAGACCGTTCCTAGGTAAAACGGGCCGTTGCTAGGGACTCCGCTCTGAACAGAGGACAGCAGAGGACTGCTAAGCAGGATATGTTTCATTTTTACCCTCATTAACAGCATCATAAATGACTTGTAGCTTGTTACAGGGACAGTGGAGGCTCTCTGCCTTCCAAACCACTGCTGCTCGGAGCCTCTGCTGTCACTGCTCTCGTCAAGTTGTTAAAAAAAAAAAAAAAAGGAACTCTGTAGCACCGAAATTCCGCGACGATAAACGTGTTTATGACAGATAAGACTACACAAATACACGCATCCTAACAAATATATGATAAATGTAGACAACTTTTCCTTTTCTTTTACTTTCATACTGCAACAGTGATTGGATGTTTACTGAGGGCTGAGGGGTGTGTGCGGGTGTGTGTCTGCTGCGCAGCCTGTGGAATGTTGAATACACGCACAGCGGAGGGAGGGATGAGAGGGAAGCCAACACTACTGTATCGTGTGTGTCCCTTTTTCGTCAATTTTTTCCGCTAGTGCAGATTATTTTGTCAACTTGTAATGTAGTAATTTTGTGAGTTTATTAAAATTTGCTTTCTCAAATTTTGATTTGAAGGGGCAAGACATTTATTTAAGGGGGGTCTGCCCCCTCTTGCCCCTGCGTAGAGCCGGCCATGGTGACCATAAGCGCTCATTTCATCACAGCAGAGTGGGAGATGAGAAGACGCGCCCCCTTTACAAGAGTCACCTTACGCAGGTACTGACACAAGCAGTGGAGGAAATGTGGCACTGTTTTTCATTAATTATGTTAAAAAGAAGATAGTATGCCTTGTGCATTTGAACTATATATTATATATTTTAATTTAATAATTTAAAAGTGTTACAAAACAATACGGCAAAACTTCTGTTTATTTGTCATGTCTTTTTTTTTTTTTTTTGCTGATCTGAAAAAAAAGATCCAATCCGTGAGTTTTTTGATCCATTGCACCCCTACGAGGCACCATGAATTGATTTACGTGGACCCTGACTTAAAACAGGTTGAAATACTTATTGGGGTGCTACCATTTAGTGGTCAATTGTACGGAATATGTACTGTACTGTGCAATCTACTAATAAAAGTGTCAATCAATCAAAAAAACACCAACACACGGCATGCTAGCAACGACTGGGCTATGATAGACTGACCATACCTCCTCTTTTCACCAGACATGTCCTCTTTTGCGGGGCTGTCCGGGTGGAGTTTCTTAAATGCCTCAAATGTACGGCATTTTAAGTTAGGGTTGCGTGTATTTTCAATGTAGGTTCAAGGTTAAGAAGGGGTTCAAAACAAGACAATTTCTGCACACAGCAGCATTCGTGAGGGAGGGACAGAGACAGACAGAGCGAGAGAGTTATGATAAACATGCATGCGCCGCCAGGCTCTGATTTAATTTTTTAATATCTATAGCAGGGGTGTCAAAAGTATGCCCCGGAGGCCATTTGCGGCACACACCTAATGTTTTAAAAGGCCCATGGCACATTCTAAAAATACAATTAAAATAAACAAAAATATAAAGAAAAGTGAAATAAAAAAGATTCAAGGCTAAATGTAATTTAGAAAAAGTTGCAACGTTGTCTAATTAAACAAAGCTGTTTTTTTCCTTTCAAACTGTCATTGCTCAAAACATAAAATTGAATCAAAATCAATGTTATTATGAATTATTGACCTATCCAAGTTTCCGATTACTTCACAACAAAACAATTTTGGTGGAAGATTTAGCAAATTTGTTAAATAAATAATCAAAAAATGTATTTTGTATTTTTACTTACCGTACCGAAAATGAAACGAACCGTGACCTCTGAACCGAGGTACGTACCGAACCGAAATTTTTGTGTACCGTTACACCCCTAATATATATATATATATATATATATATATATACATACATACATTACATACATACATACATACACATTTATATATATATACACACATATATATACATGTACATACATATATATATATAAATATAAACATACATATATATATATAAATATATACATACATATATATATAAATATATACATTTATATATATAAATATATACATATGTACATACATAGATATATATACACACATATATAGATACATATATATATATATATATATATATATACACACACATATATATACATACATACATACATATATATATATACACACACACACATATATACATACATACATACATATATACACACATATATACATACATACATACATACATACAGGCAGGCATACATATATATATACACACACATATACATATATACATACATATATATATATATACACATATATACATATATATACACATATATATATACATACATACTAGAGATGCGCGGTTTGCGGTCTCATCTGCGGAGTCCACGGGTAAACCGCGGGTCGGGCGGTTGACATGACGAAAAAATAGATTTTAATTAGATTCGGGCAGGTGGCGGTTGAACCATCCGGAGACATTTGATATACATGGTTCTGGGATCGGTATCTTTTGCCATTCAAAGAGCCATTTAAGACCTGTGTCATAAAGTGAAGAAGTCAATAAGAGACGCAATTATTCTCTTGAATGACTGCCGGCAGTTACCCAGATATTAAATATTAGTGCGTGCTATGAAGCCATTGGCTTTGTCGCCTTCTACATTATACACGATCTGCTTGTCAGTCCAGCAACATGTTGTGTGTGGCTTCCACAGCAACACGCACACGACTGCAAGGCATACTGGGTGACACAGAGTACACTAATGGTTGTGATATAAACAATTTTAACACTCTTAGTAATATGCGCCACGCTTTGAAGCCACACCAATTAAGAACGACAAACACATTTCGGGAGAACATCCTCACAGTAACACAACATAAACGCAACATAACAAATACCCATAATCCCAACCCCCCCCAGCAAGTTTTCGGAGAGAAAAATTGTGATATTAAGTCGGCTCTTACCGGAGACTTGAGTGGATTACGCGACCTCATCCTGCAGCTCAAAAAGGCAGCTGTGATCTTGGCTCCTCGGCTTCTCTCAGAGACACTGGCGTTCACCGCAGCCATCCGACTTTCAGGTATGACTTTATAATCTCACTAAAATACTATTAACACAATAAGCAGATAGGGGATTTTCCAGAATTATCCTAGTAAATGTGTCTAACTACATCTGAAACTCTCCCACTGCCGCGGCCTGAAGCCGTCGCCTTTTCTTTTTTTATTGCTTCACACTAACTTTCCTCATCCACGAATCTTTCATCCTCGCTCAAATTAATGGGGAAATCGTCGCTTTCTCGGTCCGAATTGCTCTGACTGCTGGTGGCTCACATTATAAACAATGTGAGGATGTGAGGAGCCCTCACAACGGTGATGTCACGCGCACATCGTCTGCTACTTCCGGTATAGGCAAGGCTTTTTTATTAACGACCAAAAGTTGCGAACTTTATCGTCGATGTTCTCTACTAAATTCTTTCAGCAAAAATATGGCAATGTCGCGAAATGATCAAGTATGACACATAGAATGGACCTGCTATCCCCGTTTAAATAAGAAAATCTAATTTCAGTGACAATCTACAATGTAAATAGTCATGAAAATAAAGAAAACACATTGAATGAGGTGAAGGCGTGTTCAAACTGTTGGCCTGTACTGTACAGTGTATTGTGATATAGTTTTCAGCCATATCGCCCAGCTCTACAACACAGTTAAAAATTAAATGGGTGTATTTCAAGCACAATATCGGCTTTCTATTTCCTTGTGTCAGTGTGAAAGAGGAAACAAACTTCATTGTGGTAGATGTCACCTGTGGGAAAGCAGCAAGACTTCTGCAATGACTTCAACTGTAAGCCTCACAAGAGTGTGTGTTAAAGTGACTTAAGGGGACTGTTACATAGTATGCTCAGCTAACCCCCCTTTATTTCCCTACAAATTACCCGCAGGTGTTTCTTACTTGCTCTGGTGTGGTCTGTCGGCGCCGACGGAGTAGTGTCGTAAGAGCTTGAGCTTTGAAGCGGAGGCGGGGTCCTGCTCTGGCGTGTCGGCTAAAGTTAGCGCTGGTGAATGATCGGCCGAGGTGGGAGTCGAGGGGTGGCTGAAGGTGCTGGCTCGTTTGCGAAAGCCCTGCGACTGACTGTCACCTGCTGACGTGGGGGAGGGAGACGGGGAGGGATAGGGGTCAAGGCGCTTCAGGTCTCCTGTCGAGTTGTGGCCCCTGAAGACAAAACATGTGAATGGACTTCCTCTATTGAAACATTGCTGGACTGTTTATTCCAGGGGTGTCCAAACTTTGACTTATATATATATATATATATATATATATATATATATATATATATATACACACACACACACACACACACACATACATACATACATACATATGTATGTATACAGTGGGGCAAAAAAGTATTTAGTCAGCCACCGATTGTGCAAGTTCTCCCAATTAAAATGATGACAGAGGTCTGTAATTTTCCTCATAGGTACACTTCAACTGTGAGAGACAGAATGTGAAAAAAAATCCAGGAATTCACATTGTAGGAATTTTAAATAATTTATTTGTAAATTATGGTGGAAAAAAAGTATTTGGTCAACCATTCAAAGCTCTTACTTGATGGAAGGAGGTTTTGGCTCAAAATGTCCCGATACATGGCCCCATTCATTCTTTCCTTAACACGGATCAATCTTACTGTCCTCTTAGCAGAAAAACAGCCCCAAAGCATGATGTTTCAGTAGGTGTGGTGTTCTTGGGATGCAACTCAGTATTCTTCTTCCTCCAAAAACGGCAAGTTAAGTTTATACCAAAAAGTTATATTTTGGTTTCATCTGACATTCTCCCAATTCTCTGCTGTATCATCCATGTATCCATTTTGGTATAAACTCAACTTGTCGTGCTTGGAGGAAGAAGAATACTGAGTTGCATCCCAAGAACATCATACCTACTGTGAAGCATGGGGGTGGAAACATCATGCTTTGAGGCAGTTTTTCCTGCTAAGGGGACAGGACGATTGATCCGTGTTAAGAAAAGAATGAATGGGGCCATGTATCGTGAGATTCTGAGGCAAAACCTCCTTCCATCAGTGAGAGCTTTGAATGGTTGAGCAAATACTTATTTTCCACCATAATTTACAAATCAATTTTTTAAAATTCCTACAATGTGAATTCCTGGATTTTTTGTCACATTCTGTCTCTCACAGTTGAAGTGTACCTATGATGAAAATTACAGACCTCTGTCATCATTTTAAGTGGGAGAACTTGCACAATCGGTGGCTGATTAAATATTAAATACTTTTTTGCCCCACTGTGTGTGTGTGTGTATATATATATATATATATATATATATATATATATATATATATATACACACACACACATATACACACGTATATATACACATATGTGTGTGTGTGTGTATGTATATATATATATATATATATATATATATATATATATGTAGGTGTGGGAAAAATCACAAGACTACTTCATCTCTACAGAACTGTTTCATGAGGGGTTCCCTCAATCATCTCCTGAGTCAATGATTCCTTTTTTTCAGATCTGTGCTGAGTTCCTTTGACTTTCCCATTGTGGCGTTTGTAACAGAATCTAATGACTGCGTCACATGAGCCCTATTTAAATGGGCTCAGAGAAGTCAACAGGTTTCGTCAATCATAATCACTCAAATGAAGGTGAGAGGCCATGCCATGAAGCTCATTTGATTTGATTGTAACTTTTCTACATGTTTTTTGTGACCAACAAGTATGTGCTCCAATCACTCTATCACAAAAAAATAAAAGTTGTAGAAATTATTGGAAACTCAAGACAGCCATGACATTATGTTCTTCACAAGTGTATGTAAACTTTTAACCACAACCGTGTGTGTGTGTGTGTGTGTATATATATATATATATATATATATATATATATATATATACACACGGGTGGAGAGTGTTTTAAATTTTCCCATCATGCACTCTGATGGATTTAAAATGGATGTCATTATAAAAAAATATACTCAATAATGTTCATTGAGCAGGTTGTTATGTGTTGACCTTTATGTTAGTTACATTTTTTTGTTGCTCCATGACCAGAGAAGGTTTTTTTGGATTTTGTAATAAGTAATGTTGTTCTATAATATCAAAGTACTTTTCAAGGGTCATTGATCTGATGAACAGGTTCTTTGTAGGTTTCAACAAGCCAAATTTAGGACTTTTTTTGAGACCATAATGAATAAAATTTAAGACCCATTTCACATCGAAAGTGCACTATGCTTCATATGCGTTTCCCTCCACCGGCTTCTAACATGCACTGAACTGTTCCTCCTAAAGCCACAAATCATTAAACATACACTTACCCATGCACGCAACTACTGTAATACGGTCCTGTTTAAAGTTTTCTCCGCTGCTATGCTAAGTAAGCTGTCAACACGCAGCTGCGTGTGCACAGCAATAGCTGGTGGTGTTCGATACAATCTGACCGATAACGCACAGTTAGTTATGTCATAGCGTCCTCAAAAATCAAACGATTTCAAAGCAAAACTGAAGTTTATGCATGTTTTAAATAAAAGTAACGTCAATAGATTCTTAAGACTTTTTATGAGATTTTAGGAGAATTTTAATTCTAATTATTGAATTTAAGACCCTGCGGATACCCTATATTAACTCACATTGTCCACAAGATGGCAGCAAATATGTACTATTCGGAAACCAGCAGGCATTTAGGAATAATATACAAGCGTGTTTTGTTGAACTCATGACGTCTCCCGGGCTAAATTGAAGAGGCTGGTGAGCTGTAGTTTGGACAGCCCTGGTTTACTCCAGTGTACCAACCTCAACGGACTGGTGGGTCCCAGCTGGGCAGGGGGAGGGAAGGGGTCAACTAAGCAGGACTGGTCCTGGCCAATGACAGAGGAGACCGAGGAGCCACTATTGCTTCTTTCACTGTTGCCCCTCGGAGCGATGGCCTTGCTGCCCCCCTGCCGAGAAGAGTACGAAAATCAAACGCCACATCTTCCAATGTCAACCAACACACGCATGACCGCAGTGTTTACCTTCCATATGCCCTCCAAGGACTCGGTTAAAGAGCGCTTGGCTCTACTCTTGAACTGTTCCAGCCGCTGGCGACTGCTCGTTTGCTGCTGCGCCTCAACGGGTGCAGCGGGTGCCTCCTCGTTCTACGCGCGCACAAAAAAAAACAGTAGCGTATCAGATCCTGTCGAACACAACAGCACCGTGTAAACGGGACGTGAAAAGATCAAATACACAAATTACTGAGGAGGTACTGATACAACATTATCTCTTCTGATTTAAGATAGCCGATAATGGCTTTTTTGCAGATATCCAATTTTGTCCAACTCTTAATTACCAATTCCGATATCAACCGATACAGATTTATACAGTCGTGGAATTGACACATTATTATGCCTAATTTTGTTGTGATGCCCCGCTGGATGCATCAAACAATGTAACAAGGTTTTCTAAAATAAATCAACTCAAATTATGGAAAAAAATGCCAACATGGCACTGCCATATTTATTATTGAAGTCACAAAGTGCACTATTTTTTTTAACATGCCTCAAAACAGCAGCTTGGAATTTGGGACATGCTCTCCCTGAGAGACCATGAGGACGTTGAGGTCTGGGTGGTGGGGGTGGCGGTGGGATGAGCGGGGTGGGGTGTATATTGTAGCATCCCGGAAGAGTTAGTGCTGCAAAGGATTCTTGGTTTTTGTTCTGTTGTGTTTATTCTGTGTTACGGTGCGGATATTCTCCCGAAATGTGTTGTCATTCTTGTTTGGTGTGGCTTCACAGTGTGGCGCATATTTCTAACAGTGTTAAAGTTGTTTATACGGCCACCTTCAGTGGGACCTGTATGGCTGTTGACCAAGTATGCCTGGAATTCACTTGTGTGTGTGTGTGTGTGTAAAGCTGTGGATATTATGAGATTGGGTCGGCATGCAAAGGCAGTGCCTTTAAGGTTTATTGGCGCTCTGTCCTTCTCCCTAAGTCTGTGGGCCACTCTGTACAGCGGCGATTTGAAAAGTGATAAATTTTACTTTTTGAAACTGATACCGATAATTTCCGATATTACATTTCATAGCATTTATCGGCCGATAATATCGGCAGTCCGATGATATTGAACATCTCTAATTATTATTAAATGACTGCTTGTAGCCCTGTGATGAGGTGGCGACTTGTCCAGGGTGTACGCCGCCTTCCGCCAGAATGCAGCTGAGATAGGCTCCAGTACCCCCTGTGATCCCAAAAAAGGGACAAGCGATAGAAAATGGATGGATGGAAGACTGCTTGTATCGGATGATATATCGCAGATTACTGATGCGAGCCAATATATTTTGATACCTGTGTTTTTGTTGGTATCAAATCGACATCTGATATCAATATCGGAATGTGACACCTGCACAAATGACTGTACCTTTTTAGTGTCCTTAGGCAGTGTGTGGTGATGGATCATCTGCCTCTCTTCATACAAGTTCCTCAATGCTGACACGATGAGCTCATTTTCCTCCTGCTCACTCTTAGGATGCGACTTCTACAAGGAAACAAATAAACATATTTCCTTTCAGCGGCAGCAGTCTAATTCGAATAATTGCATCACTGTTTTGATGGAGCATAATTTGGTGTAACTTTCTGCAGTGTTTGTGTTGCAGTACAGCTAAATCACCAGCAGATGTCAGCCAAGGCACATTTTCCCACCTTTAAAGTGGATACGTTACCATAGTGTTTTCAAAGATTGCAGCTTGGTCTTGGTTGTCCAGCTCAGCCAGGTGTCTCTGAAGCTCCAGCTTGGTTTTCGAAGCATTTAGACCTAAGTAGCAATCCAAAGGGAAATGAAATAGTCTCAAAGTGTAAAGATCAGCTGGTGTCGTACCTTCGATTCTCTCACAGAGCCTGTGGAGCTGCAACATGGGGCAGCTGTCACACTGTTGGCTCTGGCTCTTTGCGTTCTGCTGCACGGCTGCCACAGAAAAGGCCTGCCTCAAGGTCAGCATTATCTCGTCCACCTGGAACAACAATTGTTTTTGTCGAGTCTTGGCTCTGTCTAAGTTTATGGGACAGTCGTTATTAATAATATATAGAGCTTTTCTAAGTACCCAAAGTCGCTTTACATGTGTGTGTGTGCTTTTGAAGGTAGGGAGGGAGGGGGCATCTCTGATGTGCCTGGAGAGAGCGTTCCAGAGAGAGGGGGCAGCCACGGAGAAGGCCCTGTCGCCCCAGGTTCGGCGCCTGGTCTTGGGGACTTCCAGGCGCCACTAGACCTGAGGGAACTGGACGGGACATGTGGCTGGAGGAGGTCAGAGAGGTAGGGTGGAGCCAGGTTATGGAGTGCCTTGTAGGTGCTGAGGAGTATTTTGAAGGTGATTCTGTATTTGACAGGCAGCCAGTGGAGGTCATGAAGGACAGGTGTGATGTGCTCTCTGGAGCGGGTACGGGTGAGCAGGCGGGCAGCGGAGTTTTGGACATATTGCAGTTTATTGAGGGTCTTGGAGGTGATGCCGTAGAGCAGTGGTCCCCAACCACCGGGCCGCGGCCCGATTGGTACCGGGCCGCAGAAGAATTTTTCATTCATTTTTATTTTAAAAAATTAAATAAAATAAAAAAATTGTTTTAATTTTTTTTAATTAAATCAACATAAAAAACACAATATACACTTACAATTAGTGCACCAACCACAAAAACCTCCCTTTTTCATGAAAAAAATGTACCTTTTTCATGACAAAGTAAAAAAAAAAAAAAAAGGATTCCTCCCCCCCAGGCCGCGGGACAAATTATTAAGCGTTGACCGGTCCGCGGATACAAAAAGGTTGGGGACCACTGCCGTAGAGGATGCTGTTACAGTAGTCTATCCGGGATGAGATGAAGGCGTGGATGAGGATTTCAGCAGCAGAGGATGTGAGGGAGGGCCGGAGACGGGCAATGTTTCTGAGGTGGAAGAATGCAGTTTTGTTGAAGTGGTTTACGTGGGGGAGGAATGAGAGGGTAGGGTCGAAAATTACACCTACGTTGCGGATGTAGGTGGAGGTAGTGACAAGGGAGCCGTCGATGTTTAATGAAAAGTCCTGAGTGGGGCTAGTGAGGGAGTCGGGGCCAATGATGATTATTTCAGATTTGTTACAGTTGAGTTTTAGAAAGTTTTTTTGCATCCAGGTTTTTAAGTCTGTGAGGCAGGTGGTGAGGGTGGAGTGGGTGGCTGTGGTGATGGTCGTGGTGGAAAGGTATAGTTGTGTGTCGTCGGCATAGCAGTGAAATTGAAGGCCGTGGTGGCGGAGGATCTGACCGAGGGGTAGGAGGTAGATGGTGAAGAGTAGTGGGCCAAGTACTGAGCCCTGGGGGACGCCGTGGGTGACTGGGGAAGTGGAGGACGTGCAGTTGTTGGTTGAGATGAATTGCTGACTGTCAGAGAGGTAGGATTTCATCCAGGAGAGGGCAGTCATTGTGTGAATGCTCCAAATCATTCACACATATGCTTTTTTACACCAAAATTCTTCCATTTTTATTATAGGCCTGCTGCAATGCTGCAATTCATTATTGAATGGGCGAATGGCTTTGGCACGTTCTACCTTCCAAATTTTTCACCCGGTTCAAACCGTTCCAACTTCAAACTGTTCAGCCTGTTTGGGAATCGTGGGCTTTCCCCTTGACAAATTTCAAAAATTCTCACATTCCCCAGAATTCCAGGTTTTCTGGGACATTTTCCCCATTCAAAATGAATAGGCCATTTTTCAAACTTCCGCCATTTCCACATTTTGCAACCGATTCAAACCATTCCACCTTCAACATATTCCACTCATCCTGGAAATACTAACGATCGTTTTTCCAAGTTCAAAAAAATTCCAAGAATTCCTAGAAAGTTAAGTTAAAGTTAAAGTGCCAATGATTGTCACACACACTAGGTGTGGTGAAATGTGTCCTCTGCATTTGACTCATTCCGTTGTTTCACCCCCTGGGAAGTGAGGGGAGCAGTGAGCAGCAGCTATGGCCCCGCCCGGGAATAATTTTTGGTCATTTAATCCCCAGGTCTAAGCCTTGATGCTGAGTGCCAAACAGGGAAGTAGTGGGTCCCATTTTTATAGTCTTTGGTATGACTCGGCCGGGTTTTGAACACCCAGGACCTACCAATCTCAGGGCAGACACTAACTACTAGGCCACTGAGTAGAATTCACTTTTTTTCCAGGCGACTGCTACCTCCAGATTTTTTCAACCTACTTCAACAATTCCACCGTCCAAACATTCTTCTTAATCAGGATAAAAAACAAAGTTTTCCCAAAATTCTTTAATACCATTTATTAATTAAAAGTGTTACTGCTTAAAAATTTCACGACCGATTTGAAAAATTCCAACACCAACCATTCCAACACCAAGCCATCAATCTGTCAATCCTTTCCGTGTCCGGGCCAGGTAAGGTTCCCCGTGTTGAGTCAAATTAAGCCGCAGGCTCCACTCCTGGTGGTGCCCTTCCGTCAATTCCTTTAAGTTTCAGCTTAAAGGAATTGACGGAATGTACTGAATGTACTCATTCAGTACATTCAAGTCTTTTAAGATTTTCCCAAAAAATTCCCACTTTTGCCGAGATCTTCCAAATTTCCATGAAATTCCCACTGAAATGAATGGGCATTTTCAAAGTTCCACAATTCCCTAATTTTTCATCCAATTCAAACCGTTCCAAACCGGTTCAAAATGGTGTGCTCTCCTTCAGCAATTTTTTTTAAAAATCCTGGATTTCCAAGAATTACCCATTTTCAGGGAGATTTCCATTTTTTAAACGTCCACCATTTTACATTGTTCAACCAATTCAAACCATTCCACTTTCAACATATTCCACTCATCCTGGAAATTCTAATGATCATTTTTCCAAGTTCAAAAAAAATTCCAGGAATTCATAGAATTCCCTTTTTTTCCAGCGACTGCTCCTCCCATATTTTTCAACCCACTTCAACCGTTCCACTGTCCAAACATTGCTCTTAATCAGGATAAAAAAGAAACTTGCTATTTGAACTGGAAAACATTTATTTTTCCAGTTTTCTCCTAAAAAATCTTTAACATCATTTATTAATTAAACCTGTACTACTTCAACATTTCTTGACCGGTTTGAAAAATTCCAACACCAACCATTTTCAACTCATTCAGAACATTCAAGTCTTTAAATATTTTTCCAAAAAACTCAAACTTTTCCCGAAATCTTCCAAATTTCCATGACATTCCCACTGAAATGAATGGGACATTTTTCAAAGTTCCACAATTCCCCCATTTTTCATCCGATTCAAACTGTTCCAAAACCAAAATATTCAGCCGGTTCAAAATGGTGTGCTCTCCTACAACAATTTTTTTTTAAATCCCGGATTTCCAAGAATTCCCTGTTTTCAGGGACATTTTCCCCATTCAAAATGAATTGTCCATTTTTTAAACTTCCACCATTTCCACATTCTTCAATCAATTCAAACCATTCCACCTTTAATACATTCCACCATCCTGGAAATTCTAAAGATCATATAAAAGATTCCAGGAATTCCTAAAATTCCCTGTTTTCCAAACCCTTTTTTCTGGCAACTGCTCCTTCCACATTTTCCAACCGATTCAAACCATTTGAACATCAACACATTCCACTCACCCAACTAACACTTTCCTAAGTTCTAAACCAAATTACCATGAATTGATTAACGTGGACCCCGACCTAAACAGGTTGATGAACTTATTCGGGTGTTACCATTTAGTGGTCAATTGTACGGAATATGTACTGTACTGTGCAATCTACTCATAAAAGTTTCAATCAATCAATCAATCCGTTTTTCCTGGAAATTCAAACTCTTCTTACATTCATACTACATTTTGTCTGCATTTCAGTTCAACTTCAGCGTTCACACGCAATTCCTTCATGAATTGCCTCATCTGGTTGTTTATTGTATTCCAAGTTAGCGTCAAGAATACTGGAAAACATGTGACATGGGCACCGTGGAGGGTTTAAAATCGGCTTGACATAGCGTTCGGCACATGAGTCAGTGGGAAATACAGATTTAACACATTTGAGTGCCGTGAAAAACACCCATCTCACCAGTGATTCATCCGCACACTGAAAGACGTAGCAGACGAAGTGGCAGCTTCCTCCTTCCACCGTCTCCCTGCAAATGAAGCCAAAGTGGTCCACGTGGCGGATGCCCTACAAAAAAGGTCATCAGGTGGGTCAATAGTACAGGACAGGTCTTGAAGTGGAAATTTGTCTGTCATTCACAATCCTCATGAAAGACAAAAACAAATACTGTAGTTTTCTTATTTTAATGCATTATAAGATGTAAATACAGGCTAACAAAAGTCACTTAACGAAGGGAGTCGCTCTATTCTGCCTATAAAGCGCTCAATTTTATTGATTTCTTTTAATTTTTTTTTTGTCCTGTACAGCTTTTCAGGCAAATCATATAGTTGATGTACTGCTCATATCGGCTGTTCAGATTTACTTACAAAAGAGAAGCGTCCCGTCTTAAAACTCATTTGTATACTGTAGCTTTTAAATAGACCACCTTTTTAGACCAGTTGATCTGCCGTTTCTTTTCTTTTCTTCTCTTCTCTGCCACCCTTTCTCCCTTGTGGGTGAGGGTGGGGGGGGGGGGGGGTGCACAAACACCGCACAGGTCCGGTGGCCATGGATGAAGTGCTGGCTGTCCAGAGTTTGGACCCGGGGTGGACCGCTCGCATGTGCATCGGTTGGGGACGTCTCTGCGCTGCTGACCCATCTACGCTTGGGATGGTCTCCTGCTGGCCCCACTATGGACTGGACTCTCACTATTATGTTAGATCCACTATGGACTGGACTCTCACTATTATGTTAGATCCACTATGGACTGGACGCTCACACTATTATGTTAGATCCACTATGGACCGGACTTTCAATCAATCAATCAATGTATTTTATTTCGGCAATCTTCACATAAAACAAAGAACAACAACAAGAAAAGAAAAACAAAAAAAAAAAAAAAAAAAAAACACTCATTTGAGCAATGATTGAGCCGAAAGGGTGTAGGTTGAAGCAACGCTTATATAAACCTACCCCATCACAACAAGAACAAGCTTCAAAATATATAAAATCTAAAACATGCTTCACTTATATTACTTTTTTTTTTTTTTAAACAATATATAAGCAACATATATGTAGCACACGTCTCATATACATAGTTTAACATTTAAATCAAACATATACATTTGTACACTTATATATATATATATATATACACATACATACACACACATATATATACACATACATATACACATACATACATACACACACATATATATATATATATACATATACATACACACATACACACATACATAAATACATTATACATACACAATTCATTTAAATTCCATATAAAGTGGTAATATATACATTTTAATATAACCTATATGTATAATTATGAAATCATACATTGTATTTATATACATATATATTATTGTCTTTCTAAAACAATGTTTGCTCTTCTTTCTTATATTTACTAATGATAAATGATTTAAAAAGCTTTTTAAACTGGTTTATGTTGGTGCTGTGTTTTATTTCATCCTTTAAACAGTTCCATATTTTAACCCCTGCTATTGTTATACTCATTCGTTTCTGCGTTGTTCTACAATATTGGATCTTAAAAAGTAGTTCTCCTCTTAAATTATAATTCCCTTCTCTTTGTAAAAATCTTCTCTGTAACCCTGTTGGAAGTAAATCTTTACTTGCTTTATAAATCATTTGGGCAGTCTTGAGTTGGATGAGATCTGGTAGTTTTAAATCAAATGTTTTTATAAATAATCCATTAGTGTGTTCTCGGGGTCCTGTGTTATGTATCAGTCTGATGGCCCTTTTTTGCATTATGAATAGTGGTTGGATGTTCGTCCTGTATGTATTTCCCCAAACTTCTAGACAGTAACTCAAATATGGTAAAACAAGTGTACAATAAAGAGTGTGTAATGTTTTTTGATTAAGAATGTGCCTTGTTTTACCCAGGACAGCAATACTTCTGGCCAACTTCCCTTTGATGTATGTAATGTGTGACTTCCAGCAGATCCTTTGGTCCAAGATCACACCCAAAAATTTGATTTTGTTTACTCTTTCTATACTAACATTGTCTATATACAATTTTACATCTATATCATTTCTCTTATTTCCAAATAACATAAAGTTAGTTTTATTTAGGTTCAATGATAATTTATTAGCATCAAACCATTTTTTTAGTTTATACATCTCCATGGTGACGGTCCTCAGGAGCTGCTGCAAGTCCACATCAGAACAGAGTACATTGGTGTCATCCGCAAATAACACATATTTAAGGTTTTCAGTTACTTTACAAATATCATTTATATACATGATGAACATCTTGGGCCCTAAAACTGACCCCTGTGGTACCCCACATTTAATATTTAACCAGCATGATTTGTTTTGTGATATCTGTACAAACTGCTTTCTATCAGATAAATAACTTTTTATCCATTCCAGAACAATACCCCTAAAACCATATTTTTCCATTTTTCTAAAAAGAATACTATGGTCTACTGTATCAAAAGCCTTCTTAAGATCTAAGAATACTCCTATTGTATATTTATTTTTATCAATACTATCAGTTATTTCCTCAATTAAATCTGTTAATGCTTGTGCTGTTGATCGATTATTCCTGAAACCATATTGCCTATCTGTTAATAATTCATTTTTTTCTACAAAGCCATCGAATCTATTTATAAATATTTTTTCTAATATTTTGGAGAACTGTGGTAGTGTTGAGATTGGTCTGTAGTTTGTGAATAAGTGTCCGTCTCCCGCTTTGTGAATAGGAACAACTTTTGCAATTTTCATTAGTTGAGGAAATACTCCCATTTCAAATGAAAGGTTAAATAGATACGCTAATGGAGCACTAATTCCATCTATCACACACTTTAAAGTTTGCATGTCTATATCATCCACATCTTTGCTTGTTTTGTTCTTAAAACTTTTGACTATGTCCCTGATTTCTCTTTCTACTACTGGTTTTAAAAACATTGTTTTAGGGTTTGGGTTGATATAATCTGCTGCATCTATTTTTGTCCCTTCTACCTTTATCTCTTCTGCTAGTTTCGGTCCAATATTTATAAAATACTCATTAAATGTATTTACTATCACCTCCTTATCCTTAATCATATTGTTATTTTCCATAAAGTATGGTGGGTATTGATTATCATCATTTTTATTTCTAATAATACCATTTAATATTTTCCATACACCTCTTATATTATTCTTGTTATATTCCAGTTTATTTATATAATAATCTTTTTTACACATTCTGATTATATTGATTAGTTTATTTTTATATTTTTTATATTTATTTTCATTTACTAAAGTTCTATTTTTTATAAATTCCTTATATAAAATATTCTTTTTTTTACAGGCATTTTGGAGTCCTTTAGTCATCCACGGTTTAAACTCGCCGTACTTTGACTTCCTTTTATAATTTACTACTGGACAATTTCCATCATATAGTATTTTAAATGTGTTTAAGAATCCTTCATAAGCTGCATTAACTTCTTTTTTATCATAAATAGTATTCCAATTTTGCTTTTGTAGTTCATTCTTGAATTTGTTGAGCGATTTCTCTGTTATGATTCTTTTATAGACAGTTTCACATTCATTCTTGATTTTAATTTTACTGGCACAGTTGTAGACCACAAAGACTGGGAGATGATCACTTATATCATTTATCAAGATTCCACATATTAGGTTGTCATCCATTATATTGGTAAATATATTGTCAATTAGGGTGGCACTATGTGATGTGATTCTTGTTGGTTTATTTATCAAAGATATCAAACTCATACTGTGCATTGTGTCTATAAATTCTGCTGTTTCTCTATTGCTACTTGTATGTATTAAGTCAATGTTAAAGTCTCCACTAATAAATATTTCTTTGTTATTCAATTTATAAAATAATCCTTCCATAGCTTTGGTGAAGATTTCTATTTTGGATCCCGGAGTTCTATATATACAACTAACTAGGATATTTTTTCTTCCTTCTCTTATAATCTCTACCGTTATACATTCCATTACTTGTTCAATGATAGATGTCATATTTTCAACTTTAATAAAGTTTAGATTTTTATCAATATAGAGTGCTACTCCTCCTCCCTTTTTATCTATTCTATCCAAATGCACAAATTCATATCCATTCAGACCAAAATCTACACTTTTTTCTTGAGTTATCCAAGTTTCTGATATTGCTATAATGCTAAAAGGTTTTACAAATTGACTTAAAAATTCCTTTATATGGTGAAAGTTTGCAGACAGACTTCTACTATTAATATGTATAATTGTTAATTGGTTATTTAATTTTATACTGTCATTATATTGTTCATCTGTATAATATTTGCAATTCATTGCTATGCCATTGAATAAATTTTTTTCAGGGTCTATATCGTTTTCAAACATAGTGCAAAGTTCATATTTCACTCATTCATTTGCTGTTATATTAACATTCAATTACCAAGTTGGCAACATGATTACTGGTTTCATCATTTGTACTTTTCAAGCTCCCCCATTTCTCTGATTACTAGAACCTTTGCTTCTTCAGGCGTGCCCTGTAGTTTTATCACTATAATGTTGGTTCCAATATGGACTGGACTCTCACTATGATGTTAGATCCACACTATTATGTTAGATCCACTATGGACTGGACTCTCACACTATTATGCTAGATCCACTATGGACTGGACTCTCACACTATTATGTTAGATCCACTATGGACTGGATTCCTACACTATTATGTTGGATCCACTATGGACTGGACTCTCACTATTATGTTAGATCCACCATGGACTGGACTGTTACTATTATGTTAGATCCACTGTGGACTTGACACACAGACTATAATGTTAGATCCTCTATGGACTGGACTCTCACTATTATGTTAGATCCACCATGGACTGGACTCTCACTATTATGTTAGATCCACTCTGGACTGGACTTTCACAATATTATGCTAGACCCACTCGACGTCCATTGCATCCGGTCTCCCCTGGTGGGGGGAGGTCCTCTTCAAGGTTTCTCATAGTCATTCACATTGACATCCCACTGGGTTGTGAGTTTTTCCTTGCCCTTATGTGGGCTCTGAACCGAGGATGTCGTTGTGGCTTGTGCAGCCCTTTGAGACACTTGTGATTTAGGGCTATATAAATAAACATTGATTGATTGAGGTCACCACATGTAAAATGGAGTATTGTTGGCAGTTTTTGGATGTTTTTTCAGAGGGCTTTATGGGCGCAATTGTGTACTCCAATTATCTGTGTTGTTAGCAGACTTTGCTAGCACTTATTTACGAGCTATGCATAAAAAAGACAAATATATGTGTTCTTTTCTTACATAAGGATTGTGAAGGATAGGCAAAATTCCAGAAAAAGAGCAGTTGCCCTTTATAATGAAAAGTTGCTTACTTGTGAGCAGAAGGATATTTCACGGAAACTCTTCTCAATTGCAACCTTTTTCGTGTCCGGACTGACCAAGAAGATCTGTGACCTCCCCACCTACGGCGAGAAGATGAAGACTGGGGTTACAAATGATAATCCTCAAACACGTGTCCAGCACCAGGGACTGCACTGATACCACACAAAAGCAGCAAAAATGATGAATGACGACATGACAAAGATAATCTTTTAACCTTTTTTTTTTTTAAAACACCAAAATGTGTTAAATGCCAGCGTTCCATTTCTTTTCTGCTCAGATAGTTCCGCTCCAGAGGACGGCCCTATTCCAAACATAATGAGAACACGAGTCACTATCACTGCTGAGCCTCAAGAGTTCTTTCAGTGGTCTGTAATGAGCTAGTGATCTCACGTCAGTCCTTGTTCCTTGGACTTCCTCCTTGTGCATAAAAGCAACTCATCAATTCTTAAGGAGGACGTGACACAGGAGGAACAGATGCTCGGTGATATCACCGCGTGAGGTCACTGTGTCTACGGTCTACATCCTGGAGGAGGACATGCAAACAGTGTGGGTGTGTGCTGGGATTGACAGCAATGGGCTTTGCTGGTTTCCTGTGTCAGTGGTAACCATTTCCTGTTTGACTGACAAACAGAAAAAGTCCGGAAGCCGAGGGGGGGCGGGGTCACCGAGGGCAAATAATGGTCAATGAGGGGATTGTGACCTGGTTCTTTTTCAGCAGCAGTCAGCATTAAATCAAGCTGAGTCACTTAACTGCACTGCAAAAACTGAAATCTAAGCAAGATGAAATATCAGAAATAAGGGTGATATTTGCTTATTTTCTGTCTGACAAGATAATTCTTCTCACTAAGCAGATTTTATGTTTGAGAGTTTTACTTGTTTTAAGGGTTTTGGTCCGAAATGATCTCAGTAAGATGTTACAGCTTGTTGCTGAGATTTTACGACCTATATCGGGGGTCAGCAACCCGCAGCTGTTTAGCGCCGCCCAAGTGGCTCACTAGAACTTGTTCAAAGATGAGTGAAAATGGAAAAAGATCCCACCGTTTATATCAAACATACTTCACTGCTGAGAGGAATTGGCAAGCACTGTTTTGTCCTAATTCCCTTCTGCTTAATTTTGTCCACCAAATGTTTTAAGCTGTGCACGAATGCACAAAAGGTGAGCTTTGTTGATTTTATTGATTCGCCGGAGTGCTTATCAGGCATATTTGGCCAATCAATGACTGTAAGCTAATCGATGCTAACATGCTATTTAGGCTACCTGTATTGCATCATGATTTTCAGAGTATAAGTCGCTCCGGTGTATATGTCGCACCTGCTGAAAATGCATAGTAAAGAAGGAAAAAAACATATAAGTTGCACTGGAGAATAAGTCGCATTGTTGGGGGAAATTTATTTGATAAAACCCAACACCAAGAATAGACATTTGAAAGGCAATTTAAAATAAATAAAGAATAGTGAACAACAGCGCCCCGCGTAACCCCAAAGGGAATAAGCGTTAGAAAATGGATGGATGGATAGTGAACAACAGGCTGAATAAGTGTACGTTATATGACACATAAATAACCAACTGAGAAGGTGCCTGGTATGTTAACGTAACATATTATGGTAAGAGTCATTCAATTAGCTATAACATTTAGAACATGCTATACCTTTAGCAAACAATCTGTCACTCCTAATCGCTAAATCCCATTAAATCTCATACGTCGAGGCTCTTTGATATTTTACGGTAATGTGTTAATCATTTCAGACATAATTTCACCCCTGGCCAAACTATGAAAAAATACGGTATGTCCTCTGTGTATTTAGTTAAAATAAAATACCCCTCATTTTGTATTATTTTTCTTCTTGTTATTGAACACTGACTTCTTGCAGTGCGCTGTCTTTCCCATTTTTGTCCACTGCATGCTAACTTGTTAGTAGTGCTGTCCCCATACCGATATTATAGTACCGGTACCAAAACGTATTTCGGTACTTTCCTAAATAAAGGGTACCACAAAAAATTGCATTATTGGCTTTAATTTAACAATAAATCTTAGGGTACATTAAACATATATTTCTTATTGCAATTGAAGAACAATTTTGTCCTTAAATAAAATAGTATTTTAAATAAACTTGTCTTTTAGAAGTAAATAAATATCCATCCATCCATTTTGTACCGCTTGTCCCTTTTGGCGTCATGGGGGGTCGCTGGCGCCTAGGCGGGGTACACCCTGGACAAGTTGCCACCTCATCGCAGAGTAAGTAAACAAAGACTCCTAATTAGTCTGCTGACATATGCAGTAACTATTGTGTCATGCATCATTCTATTTTGTCAAAATTATGAGGGACAAGCTGTAAATATTGATTCTTTCATTCCATCCATACTTTGTTATAACGTGTGTTGTCTACACTTCTGTTCAAACGTAATAATCACTTAGTCTTCTGTTATTTGATACTTTACATTAGTTGTGGATGATACCACAAATGTAGGTATCGATCTGATACCAAGTCATTACAGGGTCATATATTGGTCATATTCAAGGTTTTCATGTGTCCAGGGACGTACTTCCTGAGTTTATAAACATAATAATAGTAAAATAGATTTTGTGACGATAGAAGATATTGATGTAATCATAGTAGTATCGACTTGATACGCTTACTTGATATCGTTACAGTGGACTTCAGGTGTAGATCCACCAATGGCATTTGTTTACATTCAGTGTGCTCCTACGGTGTGTAGTGAAACATGTTTAGATATTCCTCGTCCTGCAGTGATAATGATCCTTGTAAGAAACTTACTTTATTTGTCGCCATGGAGACGAGGATTAGTGATTTAGAAGTAGCTAAAACACTACCGACTGCGGCTGAACTTTAGCCATGTCTTAAAGCACCTCTTCCTGAGGGTGTTTCAGTGTTATAACTTCACCTTTATCGTCAGTTTTTAAGCCAAAAAGCATCCGTTCTCCCTTTTCTGTCTACACACTGTGTCTGATTGTAAGTACTCGGTGATTGTGCGCTGCCGAACATGCTCCTCTGCTCGCAAAAAAACAGCAAATTGACACGACGTGACAACGCACCGTCATGCCCAGGGACCGGTACTTTTTAAACAGGGTATAGTACCCTTTTTGATTCATTTGTTCATTAGTACAGTGACACTATACCAGTACTGCTACACCGTACTAGCCTACTTGTTACACTATTGTCTTTTTAGATAAACCTTTGCGACCTTTTCGATTTACAGACTTTAAGATGGAGCCAAATATGTCTGTGTGTACGAACACTTCATTCATCTTGTGTTTGCCGCCTGAAGGCAAAAAGGAGGGCGCTGTCACTTCTTGGCGCATCAGTCACACATAAGAGATACGTGTAGACTGCAATATGACTCAAGTAAACAAAACCAACATGTTCCATTAAAAATATAGAACATTACACAAGGTGCTCAAAAATCTATCAAAATGTTTTAGTTTTAAAACAGTTAGCACCATCTTTTGACACTTCTTCCACTCCCATCCTTGCACGCTACACCGCTACAACAAAGATGACGGGGAGAAGACGCTGCCAAAGGTGAGCCTCGTAAATAAGACCGTCTACTAAACGGCGCATCCCGAAGCGACGGTCAGAAAGCGACTTGAGAAATGATGTGTAAAACATCATTTATGTAACATTTTGAGCAAAGAACCACCATTATATGTTATGTAGACCATTGGTCCCCAACCACCGGGCCGCGGCCCGGTACTGGGCCGTGGCCCGATTGGTACCGGGCCGCAGAAGAATTTTTTATTAATTTTTATTAAAAAAATAATAATAATTTAAAAAAAATGTTGTTTAATTTTTTTTTTAATTAAATCAACATAAAAAACACAATATACACTTACAATTAGTGCACCAACAACAAAAACCTCCCTTTTTCATGACAAAAACGTCCCTTTTTCATGACAAAGGAAAAAAAAGAAAGAAAAAAAAAAAAAAAGGATCCCCCCCGGGCCGCGGGACAAATTATTAAGCGTTGACCGGTCCGCGGATACAAAAAGGTTGGGGACCACTGATGTAGACTACAAGATAGTGTTTTACTTTTAGAAAAATAAAAAAATATTACTCCTTTAATGCGCCCTATAATCCAGTGCGCCTTACATATGAAAAAAGATCGACAATAGACCATTCATCGGCAGTGCACCCTATGGTCCGGACAAAAACTAAAATTTAACGATTATTCATTAAATCCGAAAATTTAAGTATTTATTGTACCACCAAAACTCAACTTTAGTTTTAAAAAATGCATGTAAATTAGTAATGAATAAACCACAACTATCCAGTTGTGGATAGTTGTGGTTTATTCATTACTAATTTACAGGCATTTTTTAAAAAATTTGGTCACTTTTGAGGTCAAAAGTGACCTCAAAACTTGTCACTTTTGAGGTTGCGGTGGGTGCTGGAGCCTATCTCAGCTGCATTCGGGTGGAAGGCGGGGTACACCCTGGACAAGTCCCCACCTCATCGCAGGGCTAAACCACAACACGTAAAATAATAATAATAGTTATTAACAATACATTTTAATAACGAGTAATATAAAAAACAATACAATTCAGTTTTCCCCCATTTTGTTTTTAATTCTGTTTCCCTTTCACATTTTTTTTACCAACTTGTGTTGAATAAAATGTTATAAAATGTTTAATTACATGAAAAAAAAAATCGTCATATTTATTGGTGCATTACATTTTCGGACATTTTTTTTGTCATTTAGGTCAAAGCAAATTAATTGTGTAAATGTCTCAATAAGTTCTTTAAGTACATTATGCTTGTGTAAGATATTTTTTTGGAAACCTTTATTTTGTTACCACAGTTAGATTGGATGTGGCGATTCGCGCTCTTATTGTGAAGGGATGAAGTGTGCTTTGCCGTTCTCAGCTTAACTAGTAAAGACTTGTCTCTGTAATTCACTTACATTTATGTAAATTTTTCTGATATTCTGCGTCGAACAGCAGATTGCGTTTTATTGGTAAATCATGTGACTGCATGGGCTGTTACGTGTTTTATTGAATTTGGTGGTTATTGATTAAGCATACCTGCGCTGTGTCAAATAAAAAGTAGTAACCATGGTGAATCCCAAACTTCTAGTAGACTTGCTCTTTTTCCACTCCATTCTCATCTGTTTCACTGTCACAATCTCTGTGCATGTACATTGTACTGCTCACTAATCCTTTCACCTTAGTCTTATAACTTGGTATTTAAATCATGCTAACTGTATGCATGTATACGTTAGCATGCTAACTAGGGCTGGGCGATATTGCGTTTTTTTTAATACCGCGATATTTTTAGGCCATATCGCGATATACGATATATATTACGATATTTTGCCTTGGCCTTGAATGAGCACTTGATGCATATAATCACAGCAGTATGATGATTCTATGTGTCTAAATTAAAATATTCTTGTTCATACTGCACTAATGTATGCTACTTTTAAACTTTCATGCAGAGAAGGAAATCAAAACTAAGTCAATTTACCACAACTGTATTTATTAAAGTTATAAGCAAGTGCCTTTTCAAATGATGCTACATATTAGCAGTAATGCTACTTCTGGTAGCGACGCTTGTGCCCCACACTTGACAAATTAAAGTTGTCTATTCGACTTATTCCCGTTTGAAGCCGAACCATCCCCAGACGATGGACCCCGTGCTGTTTTTCTTGGGAATTAATTCTTCCTTCATTTGTCACTGAATTCGCACCTTCTTTCTCTCGCAACCCACTAGCATCACAGCTAACGTTAGTCACGCCGCGACCTCTCCGCTGAGCGAGGGCGTATACGAATGACGTATGACGTGACAGTAAGTGACGTATGAATGTGCGCCTGCTTGTCTGTGAGGAGACAGGAAAGAGGAGGAGAGTTTAATGCCCGCAGCTGCGTGATAACGTCTACTCGAATATTACGATATAGTAATTTTCTATATCGCACAAAGACAAACCCGCGATATATATCGTATATCGATATATCGCCCAGCCCTAATGCTTACAATATTGTGCTAGGTTTTTGAGAAAATTTTGCAACCATTTACCTTTGAGTCATATAACTTGGTATGTGACACAAGCTAACTATTATCAAAGTTCTCTATTTGCCTCCATGGAAATGCCCCCCTCTACCTCAAAGAACTCCTCACCCCCAAATCCTCCACACGACACCTACGTTCCAGACAGGCTAACTTCCTCCAACGTCCGAGGACAAAGCTACGACATACAGGGGACCGGGCTTTCTGCTCCGCCGCTCCTAGTCTGGGAAACGCTCTTCCTGACCACCTGAGGGCACCACAGACTGTGGATGCTTTAAAAAGAGGCTTAAAAACCCTTCTTTTAAAAAAAAAAGCGATTTTTTTTAAATATATGCATACTAGCTGTAGCTAGTAGGCTGTTTTATTTTTTATTTATTATCTTTTTTTATACACTTTGAGATTGTTTGCTCAATGTAAAGTGCTTTTCACATATAAAATCTATTATTATTATCATCATGCTCACGCTAGCTTGCTAGCATGCTAACATTAACATGTTAACTTTTTAATCTAATTTTACACTTTTTTTTTCTATTTTCACAGCCATACACCTTTAAGTCATATAACTTGGTACATGAAACATGCTGACTGTAATCAAGCTATTGTTAGCACACATGCTAAGTATTAGCATTTTTATGTAAACCTGCTACTGTTTTAAGCTGGCTCTGGGGCTCATTTGGTACAGTTAGACCTAAAACTCACAGATTCAGACACCCGACACCATCCAATTAGTAAACCGCTTTCCTCAAAGAACACGACCTTAAAAGGGAAAACTGTGTGGGCTTTTGCTCTGATGGCGCACAGACCATGGCAGGGTAAAGAAACGGGCTGCAGGCTCTAATAAAGAGGGCTGCGCCAAATGCGCATTGGTCACACTGTGTCATTCACCGGGAAGCACTCGCGTCAAGGCAGCTCAGCCCCGAACTCAATGAGGTTTTAACAGATGTTGTGAGTGCGGTAAATTTGATCAAAACACGAAAAAGTGGCACTTTTATTTTATTTATTATTGAACTTGATGCAAGTTATTTGATTTATTATTGAACTTGATGCAAGTTATAACACTTTTATTTGATTTATTATTGAACTTGATGCAAGTTATAACACTTTTATTTGATTTATTATTGAACTTGATGCAAGTTATAACACTTTTTTTGATTTATTATTGAACTTGATGCAAGTTATAACACTTTTATTTGATTTATTATTGAACTTGATGCAAGTTATGTTTTTTATTATTGAACTTAATGCAAGTTATACCACAGCTGCACAGTTATTGTATTTATTATTGAACTTGATGTTATTGAGTTTGAATGTATACAACTTGATTTTCAATAAATTTGAAAATGTTAAGCTTGGCATTAGGGTTCTGTTGGGGGGATGGGGGCAGGTGGGGCTTGAAAACTCCCCCTTGTCCAAGTTTGACAACCAAGGCCATATGGGCAGTCACCTTTTTTTTTTGGTTTAAGCATTAGATACTTTTTTATGTGCATACTGCCTCCCGCTGTTTCCGACATCTACAAAGCAATTGGCTACCGGCTGCCACCTACTGATAGGGAAGAGTATTACACGGTTAGTCTGCCGAGCTCAAGACAGCACCGACATTTGCAGACTACAATCACTAGTTTGCCAAAAATATTTTTAACCCAAATAGGTGGCAGAGGGGCCAGTGCGCCTGCCTCACAATACGAAGGTCCTGAGAAGTCCTGAGTTCAATCCCGGGCTTGGGATCTTTCTGTGTGGAGTTTGCATGTTCTCCCTGTGACTGCGTGGGTTCCCTCCGGGTACTCCGGCTTCCTCCCAACTCCAAAGACATGCACCTGGGGATAGGTTTATTGGCAACACTAAATTGGTCCTAGTGTGTGAATGTGAGTGTGAATGTTGTCCATCTGTGTTGGCCTTGCGATGAGGTGGTGACTTGTCCAGGGTGTATACCCCCTTCCGCCCGAATGCGACCCCAAAAAGGGACAAGCGGTAGGAAATGGATGGATGGATGGATGGATGGATAGGTGAAATTAAATATCTCACGGCACACTAGTGTGCCGCGGCATAGTGGTTGAAAAACACTGCAGTACTGTAACACACTTTGTATTGTGTTCAAAGTGTACAAACCTTCACTAAAATAAGGACTTTGGTCAAGGCTGGAACCGATTTAAACATATTTACATTCTAAACGGGCAAATGTACAAACTTTTCTATTGACGCACCCTTTTCAAGAACCAATCAAGTGTGTAAATGTAGGTGAAAATAACGAGGCAAGGGATGGCGACGGACAAGGTGGTTACCGTAAAGAGCATGGTCCTGTTTTCCTGCAGGCTGGTGGGCTGCACCCCAGGGGAGCGAGCGCCGGCGTCAGTAGTGTTTACGTGCGAGAGCTCCGGTGAGAGTCCATTCTCGTCCAGCGCCTGCAGGGAGGGGAAGCTGGGGTCTCGTTTGAAGAGCAGCGGCCGTTTACCACCGGTGGGGCTCCCGGCAGCGGCGTTGCCACCCAGTCCGTTAGACTGGAAGGCGAGCGCTCTCTTCAGCCCACCGACTAAGCCCCCACTGACGGTGACCCCTCTCCTTGCAGTCGCCGGGCCCTGAGGCAGCTGGCCGAACTTCTCGATGCATTCGTCGATTAGTGCGGGCGGGGCCTTCTTGTGGGCCACGCTCACGCGGCCGCAGAAGAGCACCTCAAACCTTTTGGAAAAGGTCGCCGGGGACACGGTGGGGGCTTTCGCCACAGAGCCTGCTGCGGGGAGGGGGGGGAAGCCCGGGTAACACTCTGCCAAAGTTTTGTCAGGAACGGCGGGCACATCATCGGTGCGAGCGGAGCTTTTGCCAGCCTGCCTCAGCGTACTGATGATCTCATGGACCTGAAGAAACACACACAAAACATTCAGTGAGAGATGAACTCAATGGTGGATCACATGCACGTAAACATTCAACTGGATTCTGGACAGTTTAGACCTAAACTTTATTGATCCACAAGGGAAATTGTTCCACACAGTAGCTCAGTTACAAAAGATGGAAAGGATAATAGGTGTTAAGTAGACTAAAAATTAGAGATGTCCGATATTATCGTCGATAAATGCTTTAAAATGTAATATCAGAAATTATCGGTATCAAGAGTAAAATTCATGACTTTTTAAAGCGCCGTTGTGTACACGGACGTAGGGAGAAGTACAGAGCGCCAATAAACCTTAAAGGCACTGCCTTTTCGTGCCGGCCAAATCACATAATATCTACAGCTTTTCACACACACAAATGAATGCAAGGCATACTTGGTCAACAGCCATACAGGTCACACTGAGGGTGGCCGTATAAACAACTTTAACACTGTTACAAATATGTGCCACACTGTGAACCCACACCAAACAAGAATGACAAACACATTTCAGGAGAACATCCGCACCTCAACACAACAGAACAAAAAGCCAGAACCCCTTGCAGCACTAACTCTTCAGGGACGTTACAATATACACCCCCCCGCCCCCTACCTAATAGTCCCCTACCTCAACACCGCCCCCCCAACCTCTTCATGCTCTCTCTTCCAAACTGCTATTTTGAGGCATATTAAAAAAAATTATGCACTTTGTGACTTCACTAATAAATATGGCAGTGCCATGTTGGCATTTTTTTTTCCATATTTTGAGTTAATTTATTTTGGAAAACCTTGTTAGATTGCTTAATGCATCCAGCGGGTCATCATTTGTACAGTCGTTAATTCCACAACTGTATAAATCAGCATCGGTTGATATCGGTATCGGTAATTCAGAGTTGGACAATATCGGAATATCGGCAAAAAGCCATTATTGGACATCTCTACTAAAAATGTACCATAGTAGCAATATTACATATGTAATATTTACATATTATCCCCCGCTACCCTGAAAGGGACAAGCGGTAGAAAATGGATGGATACAAACAGTATATAACATATACTGATATGTTACATTATATTTGTATATATTGTATATACTATATAAAAATATAATGTAATAGAATTTGTATATATTGTATATCCATCCATCCTCTTCTGCTTATCAGAGGTCAGGTCGCGGGGGAAGCAGCCTAAGCAGGGAAGCCCAGACTTCCCTCTCCCCGGCTGCCTCGTACAGCTCGTCCCGGGGGATACCGAGGCGTTCCCAGGCCCGCCGGGAGACATCGGACGTGCTCTTAACACCTCCCAAAGGAGGCGTTCGGGTGGCATCCTGACCAGATGCCCGAACCACCTCATCCGGCTCCGCTCCATGTGGAGGAGCAGTGGCTTTACTTTGAGCTCCTCCCGGATAGCAGAGCTTCTAACCCAACCTTGTGGGAACTGTTTGGAGCGGGCTCCTTCCTGTTCCGGTATGACTGTGCACCAGTGCACAAAGCAAGGTCCATAAAGACATGGATGACAGAGTCTGGTGTGGATGAACTTAACTGGCCTGCACAGAGTCCTGACCTGAACACGATAGAACACCTTTGGGATGAATCAGAACGGAGACTAAGAGCCAGGCCTTCTCCACCAAAATCAGTGTGAGACCCCACCAATGCGCTTTTGGAAGAATGGTCGAAAATTCCTACAAACATACTCCGCAACCTTGTGGACAGCCTTCCCATAGGAATTGAAGCTCAGTCCCAGAATAAATAATTAATTTCACAACGTGTGTATCTGCGTCCTATAGTCCAGTGCGGCTAATATATGGAAAATTATATATATTTTGTTTTATTTAGTGGGTGTGGCTTATATACAGGTGCGCTGTACAGCCTGGATAATAGAGTAAATATAAAAGAGGGCAGAAATAGATGGAGATGTTATGAATAATGGGGAAGAGAACATTACAACACTCCTGACAACAACACATAAAACTTTGCTCGTCACATGCCTGTGTGGCCTGGCCTTACAACACAGCACCAGCAGAGAGCAGGAAGTGGCTTTGGTTGAGTCACATGAGTGATATCATCAATGTGCAATACCTGAGCAGCTGCCGACTTGGTCCCTGTCTGGTTCTGCTCCGTCTTGTCTGGGCATGACATATCGTGTGACTCCATATAGAACAACAGCGGTGCTGATAACAGCGCCGAACACGCTTGATTAAGGAACAGCATGTTTGTGAGACCAAAGCCTCCGTGTTGCTTGTTTTACTGCTCTGCCAACTGTTAACAAACCTCCCACTAATTGATCTTGCAATCTAACCCTGCAGCGACAGTATCGCGATCGCTCCGGAGTGTAGTATCGGAACAGTGACAGGATCATTGCATGTAAAAAAAAACACTGCGTTCCTTAATATAAACATACCAATGACACTGCAAACTTGTATTCTTGGGGATCTGCGTCAATTTAGTAACAGGTCATTAAAGAGGAAAAACGCATTTCTTTTAATATGCATCATAAAAAAAAGGGTAATGGGCTGGGCGATATATCGATACACTCGATATATCCCGGGTTTGTCGTTGTGCGATATAGAAAATGACTATATCGTGATATTCGAGTATATGTTATCACGCAATTGCTTTTACACTACAGGCTCTTCTCAGTCTTTCTTGTCTCTCCTACTCACAGAGACATAAAACAAGCGCACCTTCTTACATACGTAGACGCCATAGCAGAGCAGAGAGGTAGCATGGGTAGCGTTAGCTGTGGCGCGAGCGGAGTGGTAATACGAGAGAGAGAGAGAGAGAGAGAGAGAGAGAGAGAGAGAGAATGTGCGAATCTGGTAACAAATGAAGGAAGAATTCATTCCCAAGAAAAACAGCAAAGGGTCCATCGTCTGGCGGTGGTTTGGCTTCAAGCGGGAATATGTCGTACTGACAACCGTAATTTGTCAAGAGTGGGGCAAAGGCGTTGCTACAAAAGTAGCATTACTGCTATATGTAGCATCATTTGAAAAGTCACCTGCTAGAGAATGAAGAATGCTTGAAAATCCGCATGTCAACATCTCTGTTCGGTGTCACACCCAGAAAATGCTGAGGCAACCATTTCCAGATCAACACCGTATGAAAAAAATTGTCAACAGAAGGAGATAACGTCCACAGGAACCTACCACATAGCGAAGGACATACACTATTTGATTTCCTATTATGCAGCTCATTTAGCTCATTTTTATTTGACACTTATTGAAATATCTGGTGTGACATCATGCACAAAAGTGTAGTGGCGTTCTGTACAAAAAGTGCACTTTAACTTAGTGTTGTTTTGATGTCATCTTAGTGACATCATGCACAAAAGTGCACTAATAGCTTGTTTTAAAATGCATCTGACAATCTTGCACTTTCTGTTTGGAAATGACATGAATGTTTGTGCTACTGCTTGATAACTGTTTAATAAAAAGTATACACTTTAGCTCAATTGACTTAGTTGTGATTTCCCTCTCTGCATGAAAGTTTAAAAGTAGCATATATTAATGCAGTATGAAGAAGAATGTTTGAATGTAGACACAGAATCATCATACTGCTGTGATTATATCCATCAAGTGTTCATTCAAGGCTAAGGCAAATTATCGAGATATACATCGTATATCATGACTTTTTATATATATATATATATATATATATATATATATATATATATATATATATATATATATATATATATATATATATATACTTTTTTTTTTTTTTGCGTTTTGGGTCCGGGACCCTTTGGGACTATATGACAAGGGGTGGCACTTTTGTGACCTCTGCGGTGCTTTTTTGTGGACTTCTGGATCTGCCTCCGGGGAGCTTTTTGGCCATGGAGACCAGTTGCTGGGTCTCTGCCACACCAGAGTCAGTTTGGAGAGACTGGAGGAGATATGGATGAAGAAGCAGGGCTGCGGAGGTGGCACTGAGCGCTGGGACGGAGAAGCTTCACAGTGTCTTGGCTGAATGAGCAGGTATCGGACACCTCAGTCTCCTTGGATGTATCCTCGCTCATCCATGAGGACTGGACACTGGCCGAGAGTTGGTTGGCAACCGATAGTGGAGTCGGCTCTCTTGGTTGCTTTGTTGGGTCTACTCCAGTCTCTGGCCATGCGCCCTCCAACCCAGCAGACGACGGCGTGGAACACCGCAGAGGCCACCACAGTGTATGTTTATTTTACTTTTTATTCATAGCTGTATGTAGAAGTGGCTGGTTGTATCAGCTCTGCTGCTTTAATGTCTTTTGTGTTCTTTGATGTTTGATGTTTCCCTCTTACACACATGTAAGAGGGATCTGTACTAAGGCTATGAGTTGTTTTTATCCCTTGGCCTCAGTCTGGAACCCCTCTCCAGGGCCCAGGCTTAGACCAATTTTTTTATTTTATTTTATTATATTTTAATCTTTTATTTTTTTCTCCCATTACCCCCCATTTATTTACCTGTATCTCACCTTTTTTATAAGGGATGCCAGAAGTTGGCAGACCCGTCAGTGATTCTGTTCTGTCTCCCTGTAATGTTTGTCTGATCTTCAATGGGATTGTGCTGAAAATGTTAATTTTCCTGAAGAAACTCTCCTTAAGGAATAAATAAAGTACTATCTAGCTCAGTGGTTCTCAACCCCTGTGAACATTTTTTTTTAATTCAAGTACCCCCTAATCAGAGCAAAGCATTTTTGGTTGAAAAAAATGGGATAAAGAAGTAAAATACAGCACTGTGTCATCAGTTTCTGATTTATTAAATTATATAACAGTGCAAAATATTGCTCATTTGTAGTGTTTTTTCTTGAACTATTTGGAAAAAAAGATATATAAATAACTGAAAACTTGTTGAAAAATAAACAAGTGATTCAATTATAAATAAAGATTTCTACACATAGAAGTAATCATCAACTTAAAGTGCCCTCTTTGGGAATTGTAATACAGATCCATCTGGATTCATGAACTTCATTCAAAACATTTCTTCACAAAAAAAGAAATCTTTAACAACAACGTTTATGGAACATGTCCACAAAAAATCCAGCTGTCAACATTGAATATTGCATTTCTTTTCACAGTTTATGAACTTAGGTTCATATTTTTTTTTTGAACTATTATTCAATAGATATATTTATGAAGGATTTTTGAATTGTTGCAATTTTTAGAATATTTTTAAAAAATCTCAGGTACCCCTTGGCATACCTTCAAGTACCCCCAGAGGCACGCGTACCCCCATTTGAGAACCACTGATTTAGCTATCTATCTATCTATGGTCTAAAAATATGGAGACATTAAAAAAAGGTCATATCACCCAGCCCTATCCCGATACCAATATTTTGGTACCTTGTACCAAAATTATTGCAATACTTATCGGTACTTTTCTAAATAAAGGGGACCACAAAATTTCTTATTATTGGCTTTATTTTAACAAAAAAATCTTAGGGTACATTAAACATAAGTTTATTATTGCAAGTTTATCCTTATATAAAATAGTGAACATACAAGACAACTTGTTTTTTAGTAGTAAGTAAACAAACAAAGGCTGCTAATTTAGCTGCTGACATAAGCAGTAACATATTGAGTCATTTATCTACCTATTATTTTGTCAACATTATTAAGGACAAGTGGTAGAAAATTTATTTTTAATCTACTTGTTCATGTACTGTTAATAACTGCTTATTTTCTCTGTTAACATGTTCTATATACACTTCAGTTAAAATGTAAAAATCACTTATTCATCTGTTGTTTGATACTTTGCATTAGTTTTGGATGATACCACAAATTTGGGTATGGATCCAATACCAAGTAGGTATGGGATCATACATTGGTCATATTCAAAGTCCTCATGTGTCCAGGGACGTGCGGAGCGGTACTTTTCAGAGGCGGATTAATTAGTATCGCAGTACTATACTAACCCTAGTCTAAATCGAGTTTGAGTTTATTTCGAACATGCAAGCATACAACATGATACATCACAATTTCCAGTTTCTCTTTTGGCCTGTACTGTACTTTGACCAATCATTCCTATTCGTATTAGGAAAGTGCAAAAAGCATGTTTTAAAGTATCCGAGGGTTCTGATGGACACACCTGATAGGACGCAGCAGAAATGAAGGTGAGGAGAAGACTTGGAAATGAGACTCTCACCATGACCATGAAGTGGATCAGGCACAGGAAGTCAGCTGGCCACAGTGTGTCTGTCCCTCCACAGACCTGTGCAGCATGTGTGCATCACACACCAGAATTAAATAGAGCTACTGTAGTTGAGGCCTCAAAAAAGGAGGACGGTACACAAGAACCCTTATAGCTGCAATTCAGTCCAACAAACAGCAGGTCAAAGATGGACATATCGCATTTCATCCTGAGAATCAATGTTCTCAGGCATTTAATTCTAGTCCATTCCTTTGCTCAAAGTTACACACTGTTATATAAAACTGTGTTTTTCAACCTTTTTTTGAGCCAAGGCACATTTTTTGCGTTGAAAAAATCCAGAGGTACACCACCAGCAGAAATCATTAAAAAATGTATTCAGTAGACAATAAAAAGTTGTTGTCACAATTGTTGAGTATGACTTTAAACCATAACCAAGCATGCATCACTATAGCTCTTGTCTCAAAGTAGGTGTACTGTCCCCACCTGTCACATCACGCCCTGACTTATTTGGACTTCTTTGCTGTTTTCCCGTGATCTTGCGCTCCTATTTTGGTGGATTTTCCTGTTTTGTTGGTATTTTCCTCTAGCAGTTTCATGTCTTCCTTTGAGCACTATTCCCTGCATCTATTTTGTTTTACCAATCAAGAATATTTCAGTTGTTTTCATCCTTCTTTGTGGGGACATTGTTGATTGTCATGTCATGTTCGGGTGTACATTGTGGACGCCGTCTTTGCTCCACAGTGAGTCTTTGCGGTCATCCACCATTCTGTTTTTGTTTACTTTGTAGCCAGTTAAGTTTTAGTTTCGTTTGCACTGCATATGTAACACAGGTGTCAAATACATACATACTTTTGCGGAGACTATTAGGTTCTTGCCCTCTATTTACTCGTTGTGCTCTTCCTAGTCACGTGAACGCCACAGTCCAATCAGCTTTAGTTATATGCCAGTAGCAGGAAGTGACTGGTATGCTCTTGCTCTGTTTTATTCCTTGGGAGCTGAGCGCACTCTCCGTAGTCACATGACCGATACGGTCCAATTAGTTGTGCTTATAAGCAGGTAGCAGGAAGTGGCCAGTAGACAGAACGTGAGGAGAAACTGATTGTATTTCTGCTCGAGGTAGGTTTTTAATTCTCGTTTTCACCTGAAATATAGTGCTGACGGATTTTAAACTACATGCCTGTTTGTAACTTTATAGAGCAGACTACCAGTGCCGGATTTCTTTGTCATTAAGCTGTGTTTGACTGTAGAATCGGAGTTGGGGAGTCCATGTTTATGAAAATAGCACCTTTAGCATTAATCTTTCTTCGATTATTTTATTGCAACAGTCTTTGCGGCATATTCTCAATCCTCCATATACAAGGTTTATGACTTAAACCTGTGATAACTATTGTGTATTGATTGTGCTTTTAAATGTGTTTAGATAATAAGCACGTTTAGTGCAGGGACTGCTTTGTATAGGTCATTTATGCTGCTAATGGTTATTTTAGCATTATATTGCATACTGTGATTCTGACATGTTTATTGATTTATATATTACAATATTTTGAAAACAACTAGAAATTATTGAATATATATTATGAATACTAATAATATATTATTAAATAATATATTATGAATACTTAATAATGCAATTAGTCTTATTTAATGAAAATATTTTGCGTACACATGGATTTATCAGAATGGTCCTGGCTCTTACACAGGCCAGGCTTCTCTTTTTGATGGAGAGCCAAGGAAAAGAAGCATCTAGTCCAAGGATCATTCTTAGAAGATTCCAGCCAGGAACGCCACTACCTGCTCTGTCTAGGCTGGTAGGAGGCTCTCGAGCCAACCCTTTACAATGTTCACCTTTACCTGCAGCACATGGACTGTACTGCCATCTTTTTTCCAAGAATTATTATCTGAGCTGAGATTTGAACAAGATTCAGAGACACTGATTAATTTAAATGGAATTCTTGTGTTTTTTTTTTCGAATTGCTTCCATGTTGAATGACCATTCAAGTCATTGTGTGCATATATCTGCAGTCCATCACTAATTATCTAATACATGGTGTCAACCAAACTGCAATTGAAGCTCTGCCTTTCTCTACGAGTCGAAAATCTAGTCTTCTGTTCGTAGCCCATAACACCCCCTACATATTGCATTGATTTGTAGCATGTATAGGTTACACATAGCCTTCCCTAAGCTTCAATGCCTTTTCTTAGGGGCACTCACCTTTTGTTTATTTTCGGTTTAAGCATTAGTTACCTCCCTGCTTGGCACTTGATTGATTGATTGATTGAAACTTTTATTAGTAGATTGCACAGTTCAGTACATATTCCATACAATTGACCACTAAATGTTAACACCCGAAAAAGTTTTTCAACTTGTTTAAGTCGGGGTCCACGTAAATCAATTCATGGTATTTCCACATCAAGGGTTGGAAAAGGGGGTTAAATCACCAAAATGATTCCCGGGCACGGCCACCACTGCTGCCCGCTGCTCCCCTCACCTCCCAGGGCGTGATCAAGGGTGATGGGTCAAATGCTGAGAATAATTTCGCCACACCTAGTGTGTGTGTGTGTGACCATTATTGGCACTATTAACTTTTTAACCACTAAAGGCTTAGTGGCCACATACGTGGACAGCACCTTTTAGCCCTTATTTACTAAATTGTGTACACTACTGAATTGGGGTCCTTTGTGCTTATGTGGACACTTATACTGCCATCTAGTGTTATCAGAAGAGTGTAACATACAAACCCCGTTTCCATAAGAGTTGGGAAATTGTGTTAGATGGAAATATAAACGGAATACAATGATTTTCAAATAATTTTCAACCCATATTCAGTTGAATATGCTACTAAGACAACACATTTGATGTTCAAACTGATAAACATTTTATTTTTTGCAATTAATCATTAACTTTAGAATTTGATGCCAGCAACACGTGACAAAGAATTTGGGAAAGGTGGCAATAAATACTGATAAAGTAGAGGAATGCGCATCAAACACTTATTTGGAACATCCCACAGGTGTGCAGGCTAATTGGGAACAGGTGGGTGCCATGATTGGGTGTAAAAACAGCTTTCCAAAAAAAAATGCTCAGTCTTTCACAAGAAAGGATGGGGTGAGGTACACCCCTTTATCCACAACTGCGTGAGCGAATAGTCAAACAGTTTGAGAACAACGTTTCTCAAAGTGCAATTGCAAGAAATTTAGGGATTTCAACATCTATGGTCCATAATATTATCAAAAGGTTCAGACAATCTGAAGAATTCACTCCACGTAAGCGGCATGGCCGGAAATAAACATTGAATGACTGTGACCTTCAATCCCTCAGACGGCACCGTATCAAAAACCGACGTCAATCTCTGAAGGATATCACCACATGGGCTCAGGAAAACTTCACAAAACCACTGTCACTAAAAACAGTTGGTCACTACATCTGTAAGTTCAAGGTAAAGCTCTACTATGCAAAGCGAAAGCCATTTATCAACAACATCCAGAAACGCCGCTAGCTTCTCTGGGCTTGAGATCATCTAAGATGGACAGATGCAAAGTGGAAAAGTGTTCTGTGGTCTGACGAGTCCACATTTCAAATTGTTTTTGGAAATATTCGACATCGTGTCATCCGTACCAAAGGGGAAGCGAACCATCCAGACTAGAGATGCGCAGATAGGCAATTATATCATCCGCAACCGCATCATTAAAGTCGTCATTCACCCGCCATCCACTCGAACAAACATTTTATCAAAACCACTACCGCCCACCACCCGCCCGTTGTTATATATCAGGGGTCGGTGACCCGTGTCACAGAGTAAAGTAAATGGAAGCCGCAAATATTTGCTGGTGCTCATCCAGATAACAAGAATAAGGGCGTGCAATGAAGCCATTGTCTTTAACGCCTTCTACAACATGTACAAACTGCTTGCCAGTCCAGCAACAAGTTGTATGTGACTTCAGCAGATACACGCACACGACTGCAAGGCATACTGGGTGACACAGAGTACACTGATGGTTGTGATATAACCATCATAAACGCAACACAACAAATACCCAGAATCCTTTGCATCCATGACTTATCCTGACTATATTATCCAACCCCGCCCACCTTACCGACGCACGGGGGGGCGGGGTTTGGTGCTAGCGGGGGTGTATAATATAGTCTGGAAGAGTCATGGATGCAAAGGATTCCGGGTATTTGTTGTGTTGCATTTATGTGAGGATGTTCTCCCGAAATGTGTTTGTCATTCTTGTTTGGTGTGGCTTCGCAGTGTGACGCATATTAGTAAGAGTGTTAAAGTCGTTTATATCCCAACCATCAGTGTACTCTGTATCACCCAGTATGCCTTGCAGTCGTGTGCGTGTGTCTGCGGAAGCCACATACAATATGTTGCTGGACTGGCAATCAATTTGTACATGTTGTAGAAGGTGTTAAAGGCAATGGCTTCATAGCACGGCCTTATTCTCGTTAACTGGGTGACCTCCAGCAGATATTCGCGAGAATGTTTGCGGCTCCTACTGTCTTCTTCACTTTGTCACACGGGTCAAAATGGCTCTTTGAGTGGTAAAGGTTGCCAAACTCTTAACAATGTATATTAAATATTTCCGAATAGTTCAACTGCCACCCGCCTGAATCTATTTAAAATCTATTTTTTCGTCATGTCACCCGCCCAACCCGCGTTTTATCTGCGGATGAGACCGCAAACCGCGCATCTCTAATCCAGACTGTTATCGATGCACAGTTCAAAAGGCAGCATCTGTGATGGTATGGGGGTGTATTAGTGCCCAAGGCATAAGTAACTTACACATCTGCGAAGGTACCATTAATGCTGAAAGATACATACAGGTTTTGGAACAACATATGCTGCCATCTAAGCGCCGTCTTTTTCATGGACGCCCTTGCTTATTTCAGCAAGACAATGCTATGCCACATTCAGCACAAGTTAAAACAGCGTGGCTTCGTAAAAAAAAAAGAGTGCGGGTACTTTCCTGGCCCGCCTGCAGTGCAGACCTGTCTCCCATCGAAAATGTGTGGCGCATTATGAAGCGTAAAATACGACACCGTAGACCCCGGACTGTTAAACGACTGAAGCTCTACATAAAACAAGAATGGGAAAGAATACCCATTCAAAAAAAAGATACAAAAATAACTAAAAACTTGTTGAAAAATAAACAAGTGATTCAATTATAAATAAAAATTTCTACACATAGAAGTAATCATCAACTTAAAGTGCCCTCTTTGGGGATTGTAATAGATATCCAGCTGGATTCATGAACTTAATTTTAAACATTTCTTCACAAAAAAAGAAATCTTTAACATCATCAATATTTATGGAACATGTCCACAAAAAAATCTAGCTTTTACCACTGAATATTGCATTGTTGTATTTTTTTTTTCACATTTTGTGAACTTACATTCATCTTTTGTTGAAATATTATTCAATAAATATATTTAGATAGGATTTTTGAATTGCTGTTATTTTTAGAATATTTAAAAAAAAAAAATCTCACATACCACTTGGCATATCTTCAAATACCCACAGGGGTACGCGTACCCCCATTTAAGAACCACTGCGCTAGAGAATAAGGAGTGCTTGAAACTCCGCATGTCAACATCTCCATTCGGTGCCAGACCAACAAAACGCAGAGGCAACTATTTCCACATCAACACCGTATGAAAAAAATAGTCAACAGAAGGAGATAATGCCCGCAAGAACCTACCACACAACAAAGGACATACACTATTTGTTTTCCTATTATGCAGCTCATTTTTATTTTACAGTTATTGAAATATCTTGTGTGATATCATGCACAAAAGTGCACTTTATTTGTTTTAAACTATTGCAGCGGCGTTCTGTACAAAAAGTGCACTTTAATTTAGTGTTGTTTTGATGTCACCTTAGTGACATCATGCACAAAAGTGCACTAATAGCTTGTTTTAAAATGTCTCTGATAATCTTGCACTTTCTGTTTTGAAAAGACATGAATGTTTGTGCCACTGCTTAATAATTGTTTAATAAATACACTTTTGACTTAGTTGTGATTTCCCTCTCTGCATGAAAGTTTAAAAGTAGCATATATTAATGCAGTGTGAAGAAGAATGTTTGAATGTAGACGCAAGGAATCATCATACTGCTGTGATTATATGCATCAAGTGTTCATTCAAGGCTAAGGCAAAATATGGAGATATATATCCTGGATCGTGACATGGCCTAAAAACAGAGATATCAAAAAAAGGCCATATCACCCAGCCCTACTCCCACGCCACATCTAGTGTGCCGTGGCACAGTGGTTGAAAAACACTGATGTAAAAGATCAATGTCCAAGGCAGGAGAAGACGCTGGTTCTCAGGAGAATATGGAAGGCAGTTAGCTACCAGAGAATATTTGAGAGAGCCCCAGTAGAATCCAAGGCCAATAAACAAGCTCGCCCAAGTACAGTAAATCTCACATGAAGCGCTTGGACTAACATGGATATGCGGACTAAAAATGCCAAGAAGCTGGCCTTGTTAAGCCCGCTCACGTTGTGTCTGCTTCAACAACCCAGGAAAAAGTCCCACTTTTGTACTTTCTCCCTGAAGTCATGTGGTGCCTCGTGGAGTCCGGCCAAAGCTCAGACCAGCTCAAAGTTCGGCGGGCGGGGAATCAAGCGACGACTCGGCAGAACTGGCCGACATTCAAATGTTACAGCGTGATAAGCGGCGAGGCAGGAAATGTCACAGAAAGTGTTTGTCACTAGAGACATGACTTTGTTTGGATGAAGGAGCTACTTCACAGTGCGAGACTTCACAGATCAGATAAAAGGCAGAGTGGGTTGGCATGGAAGTCAAACGGCCTTATCCAGTAGCGTCTTGGCAACTGTCACTAAAGGCTGGAATACGCTGAACTTTCACGTCATGGAGCTTGCATCCCCCTCAATAGAGACACAACCTATTTTACTGCTTTCCATTTTCCACCCATCCATCCATCCATCTTCTTCCGCTTGTCCGAGGTCGGGTCGCGGGGGCAGCAGCCTAAGCGGGAAGCCCAGACTTCTCTCTCCCTAGCCACTTCGTCCAGCTCCTCCCGGTGGATCCCGAGGCGTTCCCAGGCCAGCCCGGAGACATAGTCTTCCCAACATGTCCTGGGTCTTCCCCGTGGCCTCCTACCGTTCGGAAGTGCCCTAAACACCTCCCTCGGGAGGTGTTTGGGTGGCATCCTGACCAAATGCCCGAACCACCTCATCTGGCTCCTCTCGATGTGGAGGAGCAGCGGCTTTACTTTGAGCTCCTCCCGGATGGCAGAGCTTCTCATGCCGGAGGAGGAAACTCATTTCGGCCAGTTGCACCTGTAATCTTTCGGTCATAACCCAAAGCTCATGACCATAAGTGAGGATGGGAACATAGATCGACCGGTAAATTGAGAGCTTTGCCTTCCAGCTCAGCTCCTTCTTCAACATAACGGATTGATACAGCGTCCGCATTACTGACGACGCCGCACCGATCTGCCTGTCAATCTCACGATCCACTTTTCCCTCACTGGTGAACAAGACTACGAGGTACTTGAACTCCTCCACTTGGGGCAAGGTCTCCTCCCCAACCCGGAGATAGCACTCCACCCTTTTCCGGGCGAGAACCGTGGATTCGAACGTGGAGGTGCTGATTCTCATCCCAGTCGCTTCACACTCGGCTGCGAACTGATCTAATGAGAGCTGAAGGTCCTGGCCAGATGAAGCCATCAGGACCACATCATCTGCAAAAAGCAGAGACCTAATCCTGCAGCCACCAAACCAGACCCCCTCAACGCCCTGACTGCGCCTAGAAATTCTGTCCATAAAAGTTATGAACAGAATGGGTGACAAAGGGCAGCCTTAGAGGAGTCCACCCCTCACTGGAAACGTGTCCGACTTACTGCCGGCAATGCGGACCAAGCTCTGCTTTCCGTTGTGATTTTTAGAAATATATATATATATTTGTATTAATTACATTGTAATGTCTTCAAATTGTGCTTTATTTCTCTCAAATATGGACTTCCACTGTTGGTGTTAATGCATATTGTGTTTTTTTACGCAATGAAATAAGAAAGGAAGCGCCAACTTCCGGAAATGCGCCACCCTTCTGATTTCAATGCATAAAAAGAAACAGTGCATTAACGCCATCAGTGGAAGTTCATAGTTGAGAAAAATAAAGCACAGTTTGAAGACATTAAAATAGGGCTGGGCGATAAATGGAATATACTCCATATATCGCAGGTTTGTCTCTGTGCGATATAGAAAATGACTATCGGGATATTGGAGTATACGTTCTCACGCAGTTGCTTTCAGCTGCAGGCATTACACTACAGGCTCTACTCACTCTTTCTTGTCTCTCCTTTTCACAGAGACATAAAACAAGCGCAATGCACCTTGTTACGTACGTCACACACTGTCAAGCATGCAACGTCATACACCCTCCTGGAGCAGACAGACAGCAACATGGTAACGTTAGCTGTGATGCTAGCGGAGTGGTGCGAGTGGTAATACGAGAGAGAGAAGATGCGAATCTGATTACAAATGAAGGAAGAAGAATTAAATTTAGAATTTGAGGCAGGTTATTCCAGAGCGATACAGATTAGGGTTGTCCCGATCCGATATTTGGATCGGATCGGCCGCCGATATTTGCCAAAAAATGCGTATCGGCAAGGCATGGGAAAATGCCGATCCAGATTCAGTTTTTAGAAAAACTCCGGTCCGTGTTTTCCAACACACCGATTTAAATAATACATTCCACTCTTCTGCTGCTCCCCAAACTCTGTTCCACATTTTCCAGAACACCTTCAAAACATCCACAGGTCTGCGTTCTAACCGTTCAGACGGCCGTGTGAATTAAAAGGTAAAAATGTCAGCTGTGTGGGATTATGTTATCCTACAAAACTAAAAAGATGAAGAGGTGTAGTGCAAAACATGCCACAATAGTCAAGCGTGGTGGTAAAGTTGTAAGATATTTTAATGAGTCTTGCGAGTGACAGGCTTTTTAGCACTCATCATAGATGAACACAGGAGCAGACTGACACCTGAGCATCTTGAAGTGCTCGTCTTTGTTAGAAAGAATCTCCCCATTATGCTTGGACTTCAATTGATTGTTAGCCAGGAAAGAGAAGCATGCATTTGGTTTACATTGGTTCTTAGTGAACAACCCAGAACCAGCCTTGCTGCCCTATTGTGGACAATCAGGAGCTTACTGATCTCACCACTTGCAGCAGATGCCCAGACTGTAGAACAATAGTCCAGATGACACATCACTAAACTCTAAACAATCTGACAAAAAAGAGGTGGATCAACAACAGCAGCACATTTCCTGGAAATACCAATAGCCCGTCCCATCTTTGTAACTATATCACTGATATGATGCAGTCCAGCATCACTCCAAGGAGCTTGGCACTTCTGACCTGTTGAACTGTTGAAATACCTAGCCTAAGATCCAACTTTGGGTCACAAGATAACCCTTGCCTAGTCACCAATAAAATACATTTGGTTTTTGAGATGTTAAGGACAAGTCTGTTACATACTGTCTAGTCATGCACAGCTTTTAGTTCCTCACTCAATGCTACATTAAGTACACTGCATGATGGTGCAGCCTAATATAAGGTTGCATCATCAGCATAAAGAACCAATTTGGCACGCCCGGTAGCCCAAGGTAAATCATTGGTGAATATAGAAAAAGTAAAGGTCCCAGGCAACTTCCCTGTGGAACACCACAATCCAAACTTCTGCTATTAGACAAGCTGCCATTAAAATACACCTGTTGAGATCTTGAGGACAAATAACTCTGTTTCCACATCAAAGCCGAAGTGTTAAAACTATAACATTTAAGTTTATCAATTAAAAGAGAGTGGTCAATCACATCAAATGCAGCACTAAAATCTAACAGCTCAAACCAACATACAATTATCTATAGGATGACAGTCTATTGCTTTCCAACACACACATGTACAAGTAAAATATGCATAGACCAGTAAGTGAAAGACATCAATTAAAGCAGTGGTTCTCAAATGGGGGTATGCATAGTTTAAATATACAGAGTGTGTGAATGTGAGTGTGAATGTTGTCTGTCTATCTGTGTTGGCCCTGCGATGAGATGGCGACTTGTCCAGGGTGTACGCCGCCTTCCGCCCGATTGTAGCTGAGATAGGCGCCAGCGCCCCCCGCTACCCCACAAGGGAATAAGCGGTAGAAAATGGATGGATGGATGAGTTAGTGCCTTTGAACGATAGCTCCGGTTTACACGAGTTCAGTGGACTTACAAACATATTTCAAAGAACATGTTTATGTTGTTTACCATCTAGGAAGTAAATAAACTAAAAATGTATTTACACATTAGTTAGCCATCTCCGGATTGGGGAGGAGACCCTGCCCCAAGTGGAGGAGCTCAAGTACCTCGGAGTCTTGTTCACAAGTGAGGGAAGAGTGGATCGTGAGATCGACAGGCGGATCGGTGCGGCGTCTTCAGTAATGCTGACGCCCCATCGATCCGTTGTGGTGAAGAAGGAGCTGAGCCGGAAGGCAAAGCTCTCAATTTACCGGTCGATCTACATTCCCATCCTCACCTATGGTTATGACCAAAAGGACAAGATCACAGTTACAAGCGGCCGGGTGGCGGGGCTCTCCCTTAGAGCAGGGGTGCTCACACTTTTTCTGCAGGCGAGCTACTTTTCAATTGACCAAGTCGAGGAGATCTACCTCATTCATATTTATCATTTATATTTATTTATTTATGAAAGGGAGATTTTTGTTAACAAGTTAAATGGTGTTTAATAATAATACAAGCATGTTTAACACATATAGATTCCTTTCTTTCATGAAGACAAGAATATAAGTTGGTTTATTACCTGATTCTGATGACTTGCATTGATTGGAATCAGACAGCGGTGCTGATAACGTCCGCATTTTCAAATGGAGGAGAAAAAAAGTCATCCTTTCTGTCCAATACCACATGAAAGTGGTTGGATTTGGCATCTCATTTGTCCAACTTGCATACACCTTTTAAAACACTTTGTTATGAGAGTAGCATATGTGTGTGTGGCCCGCAGCAGGTGAGTGACGTCAGTGAGTGTGTGGGCGAGGGAGGAGAGGGAGCAGTCGCTGAGGGCGGGGGAGAAATACATTGGCATCAAACTCCGTAGCTTGCTAGCTTGTGCACGCTAGCTTACTGAGACTCTTTTTTTGTTTAGTTGCTCGCGATCGACGTAATGCCCACCCCTGCCTAGAGATAGGCTGAGAAGCTCTGTCATCCGGGAAGAACTCAAGAGTAAAGCCGCTGCTCCTCCACATGGAGAGGAGCCAGATGAGGTGGTTCGGGCATCTGGTCAGGATGCCACCCAAACGCCTCCATAGGGAGGTGTTTAGGGCACGTCCGACCGGTAGGAGGCCACGGGGAAGACCCAGGACACATTGGGAAGACTCTGTCTCCCGGCTGGCCTGGGAACGCCTCGGGATCCCTAGGAAAGGGCTGGACAAAGTGGCTGGGGAGAGGAAAGTCTGGGCTTCCCTACTTAGGCTGCTGCCCCCGCAACCCCACCTCGGATAAGCGGAAAAAAATGGATGGATGGATTAGTTAGGAGAATTATGATTCTCTTTATTTTTCTCAAGCTCATATCCCTTAGTCATGGAAAATATTGTTTATGAATTATGTATCGGACAAATAGGAATGACGTTAAAGCTGACAGATGAGTGAAAAGTGTAGTTTGTGGCGCTCCATCGTCACGTTGTTCGCTAGTTATGCTAGTTAAGTAGCATTGCTTGACTAGTAGTGATGTCACATTATGTGCACTTTTATTCAAAACACAAAACGGCGGCAAAAAGGAGAATTTACAGGCCGTGAACACGCACTGACTAACTAGCTTAAAAGTTGCCGTTTTAGCACAAAGTTGAAGACAAAACTTCTCCACTCACGTCCTTGTTGGCGTCGTCTGGCTTGAAGAGGTTGAATCGCTGCAGTCTGGCTTTCATCCCATCCGCCATAAAGCTTCCACACTCGGCGACTTTGTACTCACTTCATTCCAAAACTTGATAATGTCGCTTTTTTTTTTTTTTTTACCCCCCCAACAACAAGCAGGGCGTCACTATGGCTGACAAGTTGGCGATGCTGTAACCACTTGTCATCCGGGTTGTACCTTTCAAAGTAAAACCACCTTTCGCGCTCGCCGTCGTGCATGACGCATCGCTCTTTTTAATTTTGTTCTGAAACGCCAACCACTTGACATCCGGGTTGTACCTTTCAAAGTAAAACCACCTTTCGCGCTCGCCGTCGTGCATGACGCGTCGCTCTTTTTAATTTTGTTCTGAAACGCCTCTACGTCCGTCTTTACTCCGGATGTACAGCGGCTAAATGACAACAACTGATTGATTGATTGAAACTTTTATACAACTCCGAATTCCGTTCGAAAGTTTACAAATGGACGGTTGGGCGGGGAGTCGTTTTCCAACCCAGAACCAAGCGGACGTTTTCGCGTCACTTTCGACACCCACTGTAATATAAGTAGCAGATATATAGGTTGTGAATTTAGTTGTTTACACGTAAATATTCTTTAAATGTTTAAGTACATACCTTGATTGTTTCCAAGCGGTGTCTGTAGCACGGCAGAAAATAATAAAATAATAAAATGAAAAACTAGAAAATTGTACAAAATGAGCTACACAGCTAGCCTAAAACATTAGCATTCTGACATTAAAATGCTAACATTTGGCAACTGTGCAAACGTTAGCATGTTCCATATACCAATTTATATGACTCAAAGGTGTTTGCCTGCGAAAATAGAGAAAAAAGTGTAACATTAGATGAAAAACTTAGCATGCTTAAGTTAGCTTGCCAGCAGGCTATCACTTGCATGCTAACAGTTAACAAATGTCACATACCAAGTTATATGACTCTGGTGTAAACAGTAGCAAAACTAGCTCAAAAGGTTAGCATGCTAATGTTAGCATTTTAACAAGCTAACGTTAGTATGCAAACAGCTTGTGTCACACACCAAGTTATACCACTAAGGTGTATGGCTGGGGAATTGGAGAAAAAAAGTGTAAAATTAGCTAAAAAAAAAAGTTAGCACTTCAATGTTAGCATGCTAACAACTTAAAGTACCCCCTACGGTATGACATATGTGGGGGTTCGTTAGGTTATCATAGTAACTGGTATATCATCCATAAGCGCAGATTCCAACCATTGAAATCCTTTGTTCAAGTTAGTTTGTTAGTTGAAGGCTAACGGTCATTAGAAAACATGCGTGCACATCATAATGGCAGCTACACTTTCCATCTTAAAGATCTAAAAAAAATGATTTGGGAATGTCCGGCGGGCCAGATTGAAAAGCTCAACGGGCCGCATGTGTCCCCCGGGCCTTAATTTGCCCAGGTCTGTTCTACACCAAGGGTGTCAAAGTCAAATACAGAGTGGGCCAAAATGTAAAACTGAACAAAGCCGCGAGGAGTATGGCCGGGGAATTGAAGAAAAGAGTGTCAAATTAGCTAAAAGGGTTAGCACTTTAATGTTAACATGTTAACAGCTTAAAGTACCCCCTGTCGGCACAATAGAAGCCTTTCCGACGGTATAACATATGTGGGGGGTTCGTTGGCCGGCTCATATCATTCATAAGAAGAACGTTTGGAACTATATTAATAAGATGAAAAACTAGAAAATTGTACAAAATAAGCTACACAGCTAGCCTAAAACGTTAGCATGCTGACATTAAAATGCTAAAATTTGGCATGTGTGCAAATGTTAGCATGTTTCATATATCTATTTATATGACTCAAAGGTGTTTGCCTGCGAAAATAGAGAAAAAAGTGTAACATTAGATGAAAAACTTAGCACGCTTAAGTTAGCTTGCCAGCAGGCTATCATTTGCATGCTAACAGTTAACAAATGTCACATACCAAGTTAAATGACTCTGGTGTAAACGGTAGCAAAACTAGCCCAAAAGGTTAGCATGCTAATGTTAGCATTTTACCAAGCTAATGTTAGTATGCAAACAGTTAGCTTGTGTCACATACCACGTTACAGGACTAAGGTGCAAACCTTTTAATAAGGACCCAAAAAAGTTTTGCATTGAATATTGAACAAGTAAGGTTTATATAACTTTATAGTGACATGCAAAATCCAGTTTCAAATAATAATAATAATACATCAAATAAAATATAAATAAAAATGTAATGCTTTTTTCTATTTGCAGCCTTCTGAGGTAAATATCAAAATAAACTTTTTCCACAGGCTAATAATAAATTTGAAAATAAAATAATAATAAATGAATCAAACATTCAAGCCTTAAAGTAGCAAGAGAAAGTGCATGAATAAAACCTTAATTATTGCTCAGTTTACTACACTGATTTGCTTTAACACTGAATATGGAACAAAAGTGCAAAATCAACTTTCAAAAAACAAACGAAAAAACATCAATGTTGTATTAAATAGAATTTAAATAAAAAAATGTAATGCCTCTTTTCTATTTGCAGCCTTCTGAGGTAAATATCAACATTATCTTTTTCCACAGGCTAATACATTTGAAAATAAAATAACAATGAGGTGGGCGGGGTTTGCTGTAAGCAGGGGTGTATATTGGTTCGTCCCGGAAGAGTTAGTGCTGCAAGGAATCCGTGTATTTGCTCTGTTATGTTTATGTTGCGTTACTCTCCCAAATTTGTTTGGTGTGGCTTCACAGTGTGGTGCATATTTGTAACAGTGTTAAAGTTGTTTATAGAATAGAATGGACTTTATTGTCATTATATCTGCATATAACGAGATTAAAGACTCCAACTTAAGGTGCGGTAGTGGGAACAAATATGGGGTGAAATAAATAACACAAGAGGTAAGGAAAAAACTAACAATTGAAATAAACAGACTACTATCCAATAAAAATAATAAGCAATCCTGTACAATATACAAAACACTATAGAAATACAAAATACTGTACAATATACAGAACAAGACAAGAGTACCAAAGTAATAGATAACAATCAGTGTCGGACGTATTGCACTCGAAGTGTAGTATTGCACAGTAGGGTATTGGGGCATGATATTGTATAGGGGTGAATTATTATTATTTTAAGTTAGAGTTCAACATGGTGACAGCTTTGGGAAAGAGGCTGTCTCTGAGCCTCTTTGTTCTGGCTCTGATGCACCTGTAGCGCCTGCCTGATGGTAGCAAGTCGAACAGGTGGAAGCCAGGGTGTGTGCTGTCTTTGGTAATATTTTTTGCCCTGTTGAGGCAACGGGAGTTGTGTAAATCCCTCTAAATCGCCTGTTTGTCCACTTCAGTGCAGCTGGCGTACCACCCTGTTATGCAGTACGTCAGCAGGCTCTCGACAGCCGAGCGATAGAAGGTCACCATCAGCTGCCTCTCCAATTTTGACTGTCTGAGCTCGGTTGGTCAGGAAGTCCTTAATCCAAAGACAGGTGGGTGAGGGGAGGCCTAACTCCAGCAGTTTGGTGACCAGGATGTCTGGAATGATGGTATTGAAGGCGGAGCTATAGTCAATGAAAAGCATCCTGACATAGCTCCCCCGGTGTAGAGTGGAGAGCCATGGATATAGCGTCATCCGTGGATCTGTTTGCCCGGTAGGAAAACTGCTGTGGGTCTAGGGTGGGGGGGAGGCAGGCTTGGATGTGGTGGAGGACCAGCCTCTCGAAGCACTTCATGATGACAGGTGTGAGTGCTACTGGGCGATAGTCATTGAGGTTGTTTGTGGCAGCTTTCTTGGGTACTGGGATAATTGTGTTAGATTTAAGGCAGGGTGGGATGAGTGCCTGTGCCAAGGAGAGGTTGAAGAGGACGGTGATAATGTAGGAGAGCTGGTCGGCGCATTCTTTGAGCACCTTCCCGAGTACACCGTCTGGACCCGTCGCCTTCCTAGGGTTCGCTGACTTGAGCACCCGCCTGACCTCGTTCTCCTTAAGAGTGAGTGTGGGGGGGCTGAATGCGGACCAGAGTTTGACACCCATGTTCTACAGCAGGGTTGTCCAAAGTGCGACCCGCAGGTAATTTTTTAACGGCCCCACGGCACATTTAAAAAGTACGATTGAAAAGTTTTTTAAATGCAACAATTGTTATAAAAGAGCAATCGGGTGAAATGTAACAAGAACGTGTTGCAATGTTTACTCTAATAACACAAAGCTGCCATGCAAGCTGTTTATTTCTTTAAAAAAATAATAATGAATCAAAATCAATGTCATTATGAATTATTGACCTTTTCAAGTCTCCAATTACGTCACGTTAAATTTTCCACTTTGACATATTTTTTGGGGGGAAATGTTGCATATTTTGTGTTTGCCATATAAAAAAACTGAGCGTTTTTTTTTAAAGAAGGGCCTAAAAAGAACAAACAAAAATCATAAACAACAATAAAACTTATAATTGACGGATAGATCTGAAGTTGATCTCGAGATTATTGTGTTAAAAGTAAACAGTAAAAAAACTGTATAATTTATTTTCTACCATTTTAATGAGTAAGACCCTTTTGGATCCCCAATAACTTTAGTGTGATTTGTTTCTAAGTGTCATTGTGAAAAAATAATAATTATGAGTTATTGACCTTTTTAATGCTCCAATTATTATATCATCTCAAATTTTCCACTTAAAAAAATTATTGGGTGAAAATATTGCATATTTTGTGATTTTTCCATGAAAAAAATAGTTTTTTTTGTGACAAAAAGAGCATACAACTTAAATCTTTAAAATCAGTATATTGACAGATAGACCTAATGTTGATCTAGAGATTTAAAACTTGAACATTAATAAAATAATAATACTGAATAATGACACATTTTTTATATATTTTTTGACCAAAACTCTTTGGGGTCCCTGAGATCAAGCCTGAGTGGAGGCCGAAATGTATATTTTTTATACTTATATTGTATTCCATCTATCCATTTTCTACCGCTTATTTACTTTGGGGTGGCGGGGGGCACTGGTGCAAATGGCCCCCACTTGCTTTGATTTTTCAGTGTGCGGCCCTCAGTGGATAAATGTTGGACACCCCTGTTCTACACGTTTTTACAACTGTTAATGTTAGTATTGGGGAGTGCTCAGAAAGTATGGGGTATCGGACTGTCTTATTGTGGCGGTCCGTTCCCTGTACGATCAGTGCCAGAGCTTGGTCCGCATTGCCGGCAGTAAGTCGAACACATTTTCAGTGAGGGTTAGACTCCGCCAAGGCTGTCCTTTGTCACCGATTCTGTTCATAACTTTTATGGACAGAATTTCTAGGCGCAGTCAAGGCGTTGAGGGGTTCCGGTTTGGTAACCGCAGGGTTAGGTCTCTGCTTTTCGCAGATGATGTGGTCCTGATGGCTTCATCTGACCGGGATCTTCAGCTCTCGCTGGATCGGTTCGCAGCCGAGTGTGAAGCGACCGGAATGAGAATCAGCACCTCCAAGTCCGAGTCCATGGTTCTCGTCCGGAAAAGGGTGGAGTGCCATCTCCGGGTTGAGGAGGAGACCCTTCCCCAAGTGGAGGACTTCAAGTACCTTGGAGTCTTGTTCACGAGTGAGGGAAGAGTGGATCGTGAGATCAACAGGCGGATCGGTGCGGCGTCTTCAGTAATGCGGACGTTGTACCGATCCGTTGTGGTGAAGAAGGAGCTGAGCCGGAAGGCAAAGCTCTCAATTTACCGGTCGATCTACGTTCCCATCCTCACCTATGGTCATGAGCTTTGGGTCATGACCGAAAGGATAAGATCACGGGTACAAGCGGCCGAAATGAGTTTCCTCCGCCGTGTGGCGGGTCTCTCCCTTAGAGATAGGGTGAGAAGCTCTGCCATCCGGGAGGAACTCAAAGTAAAGCCGCTGCTCCTTCACATCGAGAGGAGCCAGATGAGGTGGTTCGGGCATCTGGTCAGGATGCCACCTGAACGCCTCCCTAGGGAGGTGTTTAGGGCACGTCCAACCGGTAGGAGGCCACGGGGAAGACCCGGGACACGTTGGGAAGACTATACCTCCCGGTAGGCCTGGGAACGCCTCGGGATCCCCCGGGAAGAGCTAGACGAAGTGGCTGGGGAGAGGGAAGTCTGGGTTTCCCTGCTTAGGCTGTTGCCCCCGCGACCCGACCTCGGATAAGCGGAAGATGATGGATGGATGGATGGATGTTATTAAAACGTTACTATCCTGGCTATAGCTACTACAAAAAAAACCTTCAGGATAGTAACAATTTAGCGCCAATAATTCAGCAGAGCAAGGTTTTTCAACTTTTTTGAGCCAAGGCAAATTTTTTTTCATTTAAAAAAAAATATGGAGGCACACCACCAGCAGAAAAGGTGAAAAAATGAGACCCCTCCAGGTTGTCGTGCCTTATTTTTAGTTTGTTGTTGTTGTTGTTGTTTCCTGTGTGTAGTGCTTTAGTTCCTGTCTTGCACTCTTATTTTGTTGGTTTTCTCCTGTAGCAGCTTCACGCCTTCTTTTGAGCTTTGTTTACGCAATCAAGACAAATTAAGTTGTGCGTACTTTGTGGGGACATTGTTGATTGTTGTGTCATGTACGGATGTGCTTTGTGGACGCCGTCTTTGCTCCACACGCTGTAAGTTTTTGCTGTCTTCCAGCATTCTGTTTTTGTTGACTTTGTAGCCGGTTCAGTTTTACTTTTGTTTTACATAGCTATGCTTCAGTGCCTTTTTGTTGATTTTTGGTTTAAGCGTTACACACCCTTTTTTTACCTGCACACTGCCTCCCGCTGTGCTCTGCATACTGGGTTCACGACCAACCATCCTGGACACGTTCCGACTTCTACAAAGCAACAAACTACCTGCTGCCACCTACTGACATGGAGTATTACAAGATTACCCTGCCAAGCTCCACCCAGCACAGGCACTAGACAACGGCACAATATTATGATTATTGATCTGCAAAAAATATTTTTTTGCACCAATTAGGTGAAGTTGCATAATTTCCTATGGCACACATGACAGTGTGCCGTGGCGCAGTGGTTGAAAATCACTCTACTAGACAACTTTTCTTTTAGTAGTAAGTAAACAAACAAAGGCTCGTAATTTAGCTGCAGTAACATATTGTGTCATTTATCTTCCTATTATTTTGTCAACATTATAAAGGACAAGCGGTAGAAAACGTTCATTTACTGTTAATATCGGCTTTAACATGTTCTATCTACACTTCAGTTAAAATGTGGTAATCACTTATTCTTCCATCGTTTGATACTTTACATTAGTTTTGGATGATACCACACATTTGGGTATGGATACGATACCAAGTCTTTACAGTGTCATACATTGGTCATATTCAAAGTCTTCATGTGTTTATAAACACAATATACAATTGAAAAAAAGGAAAACAAAAAATGTAATGCTAAAAAATATCAATGTAGTCATCGTAGTATGGACTAGATACGCTCCTGTACTTGGTATCATTACAGTGGATGTTGGGTGTAAATCCACCCGTGGCGTTTGTTTAAGCACATTGGGATGGAGGTGAACTAATGTCCCACGGCACACCAGAGAATATCTCACAGCACACTAGTGTGCCGCGGCACAGTGGTTGAAATTCTCTGCAGTAAACAATTAGTAGTCTATTTGACAATGGCGCAACTATTACTAGAAACAACGTGGGTAAACGGGCTTCACGGTGGCAGAAGGGTTAGTGCGTCTGCCTCACAATACGAAGGTCCTGCAGTCCTGGGTTCAAATCCAGGCTCGGGATCTTTCTGTGTGGAGTTTGCATGTTCTCCCCGTGAATGTGTGGGTTCCCTCCGGGTACTCCGGCTTCCTCCCACTTCCAAAGACATGCACCTGGGGATAGGTTGATTGGCAACACTAAATTGGCCCTAGTGTGTGAATGTGAGTGTGAATGTTGTCTGTCTATCTGTGTTGGCCCTGCGATGAGGTGGCGACTTATCCAGGGTGTACCCCGCCTTCCGCCCGATTGTAGCTGAGATAGGCGCCAGCGCCCCCCGCGACCCTAAAAGGGAATAAGCGGTAAAAAATGGATGGGGATGGAACATGGGTAAACAGTGACACCTGGTGGCAGTAGAGTATGCTTTGTTCGGGCGCCATGTTGAATTTTTTCTTTTTGAGGCCCTAAACCAGTGGTGTGATCATATTTAAATATAAAGAGAAATGGTAGTACGGAATTTCTGGAATTTAGGGAAAAAACGGGAATTTTTCCAGTTCAAAAAACAACTTTGGTTTTTGTCCTGATGAAAAGGAATCTTTTGAAGGTGGAACGGTTGAAGTGGGATGAAAAATGTGGGAGGAGAAGTTGCCAGAAAAAAGGGTGGAAATGGGGCTTTGGAAGACCAGGACTTCTGGTGAATCCTGGAATGATTTTGAAGTTGGAAAAGGGGGTGTTTGAATTTCCAGGATGGTGGAATTTGTTGAAGGATGAATGGTTTGAATCGGTTGAAAAATGTGGAAATGGGGAAAGTTTGAAAAATGGCCAATTCATTTTGAACGGGGAAAATGCCCAAAAATTAAATAAAATAAGGAATTGTGGGAAATCCAGGAATTTATTTTTTATATTTGTTGAAGTAGAGCACACAATTCGTGAACAGGAAGTGGGAAGAGTTTGTGGGAATTGTGGAACTTTGAAGAATGTCCAATTCCTTTCAATGGGGATTTCAGATAAATTGGGAATTTTGGGGAAAGCGAGAATTTTTTTGAAAATGGTAAAACACTTGAATGGTCTGAATGAGTGGAAATGGTTGGTGTTAGAATTTTTCCAATTGGTCGACAAATGTCGGAGTAGTAACATGTTATTGAGAAATCGTATTATGGAATTCCTGGAATTTCGGGAAAATGTTTCCAGTTCAAAAACAACTTTGTTTTTTGTCCTGATTAAGAGGAATGTTTTGACGGTGGAACGGTTGAAGTGGGTTGAAAAAAGTGGGACGTGTTCTCGCCAGAAAAAAGGGTGCAAATAGGGCTTTGGAAAACCAGGAATTCTGAAAAATCCTGGAATTTCTTTGAATTTGAAAAAATAGTAGTTTGAATTTCCAGGATGGTGGAATGTGTTGAAGGAAGAATGTTTTGAATCGGTTAAAAAATGTGGAAATGGGAGAAGTTTGAAAAAATGGCCAATTCATTCTGAATGGGAAAAATGTCCAGGAAAACCCACAATTCTGGGAAATCTGGGAATTTTTGGAATTTGTCAAGGGAAAGCCTTTCCTGCTTTGGAGCATTCAAACAAGAATAAATAAACTAAAGTAAATGAGTTTGTGGAAACATACTTTTTCCCACCCTTCCAGTACAAATGATTCCCGGGCGAGGCCACCGCTGCTGCTCACTGCTCCCCTCACCTCCCATGGGGTGAACAAGGGGATGGGTCAAATGCAGAGGACAGATTTCACAACACACCTAGTGTGTGTGTGTGTGTGTGTGTGACAATCATTGGTACTTTAAACTTTATCTTGTCAAAAAGGTGCTTCTATTTACTGTCAACACGCTTATAGTCTAACACTTGTGCACAAGGACTTCATACATAACCTCTGTGTGTGTGTGTGGGAGGGGGGGATCATCAGGCTGACCACCTGTCGCTCAACTTTGTCCCACTGACATTGTCTGTCACACACACACACACACACACGGACGCGCACTCACACACAGACGCGCACTCACACACAGACGCGCACGCACACACACAAACACACTCACACACACTTGTATTTCTTACCTTCTTGAGACCTCCGAAAAATGCTTATCTCTTTAGGACCACCCTTTCTAGATATTTAAAGATTAGTATTGACAACAATAATAAAACATACATACTATGCAAAAATAAAAAAGCTTGCTGTGAAAAATGAGTTAGAATTTCACAAGAAAAACTTAGAATTTTGGCAGTATTATAATAAAAGTCGTCATTTTACCCAATGCGAGTCAAAATTTTACAAGAAAAACGGAACATTTGTGCAATATTATTATAAAAGTTGGACTTTTACTCAGCAGCAGTCGCTATTTTACAAGAAAAGCTTCAAATGTTGACAATTTTCTGAAAAGAGTTACTGAGTTACTCGACAAAAGTCACAATTTTATAAGAAAACGTAAAAATTCTGTCAGTATTATAATAATAATCGTAATTTTACTTGGCAAAATGATTACAAAAGTCATCATTTTACTCCAAAAATATCACTATTTTACAAGAACAACAACAAAAATTGTAAATATTGTGATAAAAGTCAGAATTTTAAATGACAAATTACACCATTTTGCATTAAAAAGTAATTATTTTACAGTAAAAAACTGAGAAAATATCGCAATATTACAGAAGCAGAAAGAATATGAGAAATTGTTCCCAGTTTTATACGAAAAAAGTCGACACGGGAGAAAAAAACTGCTTTTTTTTTTGTAATTGGTTTTTAATCTTCATTATTTACTTAAAGTTATTACAACATGTATCTATATACACATATATATATATTTTAATTTTTTGATACATTTTGGACAAAGGGGCCAAACACACACACACACGCACACACACACACACACACACACACTCATTCGGGTATTTCTGACCTTCTTGAGACCTCCAAATAATGCCTCCCTCTTTAGAAACCACCCTTTCTAGATAAAGATGTGTATTGACAACATTAATAATATATACATACTATGCAAATATAAAAAAGCTTCTTGTGAAAAATTAGTTGGAAAAGGTCACAACTTCACAAGAAAAACTGATAATTTTGGCACTATTATAATAAAAGTTGTCATTTTACTCAACGAAAGTCAAAATTTGACAAGAAAAACTGAATATTTGTGCAATGTTATGAATAAACTTGGAATTTTACTCTATAGCAGTCGCAATTTTACAAGAAAAGCTTAAAATGTTGGCAATTTTATGAAAGAAGTCGTAAATTTACTCGACAAAAGTTGTAATTTTATAAGAGAACTTAAAAATTCTTGCAGTCTTATATTTGGAATTTTAGTTGGCCAAATGAAGTCATCATTTCACTCCAAAAATGTCACTATTTTACAAGAACAACAAAAAAATTGGCAGTATTGTGACAAAAGTCAGAATTTTATATAACAAATGTCACTACTTTGCATTAAAAAGTAATTATTTTTCATTAAAAAAAATATATTTTTGTGGAGAGGCGGAGCCGACGGTCCAACAGAGAGGGAGGGCATGCTAGGGCCCGGCCAAAGATGGCGGCGTGGAGGCGGGGATGGCGAGCGAGCGGCGCGGTGGGGCGTGCCGAGAGCGACGTCACAAACAAGATCAGGTGTGTGGATCGCGCACCTGTACATAATTAACGTATCTCCTCTCACTGTATAAAAGGGGAGAAGGAGGAGAGAACGGGGCTGGTGATGGTGCAGAGAGAGAGCAACCCAGACGAGGAAGGAACGAAAGAGAGACGACAACACGAGCAGCAGCGCGTGCAACCCGGAAGAGAGCGAGAGCGAGAGGTAGACGCAGACAACGGGAAGGCTGAAAAGCAACACGCAAAAGATTTTTGTTTATTGAAAAATAATGAAGTCTACATCTGCTCAAAAGCATGTCTTTCCGTGGTGGTCCATGGAACCTGCAAGACGACAGCACGAGTCTGTCACAATTTTTTTACAAGAAAATATTGCAATATTACAGAAACAGAAAGAATATGAGAAATTGTTCCCAATTTCATATGAAAAAAGTCAACATTGTGAGAAAAAGACTGCTTTTTAAAATTTTTGTTTGTAATTGGTTTTTAATCTTCAGTATTTACTTAAAGTTGTATATACGTATATATATGTATTGTTGTTGTATATATTGGTGTTGTGTGTACATATACCAAGTTGTATATATATATATATATTTTTTTTTTTTTTTTATGTCATTTTTTTTTATTATTAATTTTAGCCAAAGAGGGCGCATTTCAATTTCTTACACGCACTTGTTATATTACATATGTTGGCCAGAGGGTCCCCATTTTCTACCGCTTATTCCCTTTCGGGGTCGCGGGTTGGCCAGAGGGTGAGCACTTCAAATTTTTACACACACTTGTCATTTCACACACACACACACACGCACACACGCACACACACACACACACACACACACACACACACACACACACACACACACACACACACACACACACACACACACACACACACACACACACACACACACACACACACACACACACACACACACACACACACACACACACACACACACCTCACCAGACTGGACCACAAACCTAGCACAAAAAGCACTAGGTCACAGGAAATGGTCTCCATGGCAACACATCCTGCTTGGTAGGAGAGTACTGAGCGACAAGTGGCATCACAGCAAGAATCAAACATTCTTAAGGACTTTTCAAACGCAACACCTTGTCAAATATTACCTCAAATAGGCAAATTCACTTGAAAATGAGTGAAGTGAAACAAAAAGTCATATTTAGATGTCTTTTTGCAGCCAAACATTACAACAAATATTGATGCAAAATCAAGTTTTTAATGTAAGGTATATTTTTTCATCCAAAATATTTTCAGCCATAATTTTGTTTTGGTTACTCTGAAGGAAATGGTTTTGTTTTTTTCCGGAAAGGTTTTTTTCATTTTTAATTTGAATATTTCAATTTCTTCCACATACCAACAATACACTGGGAATTGGATTTATTTTGGTAAAGTAGTGCCAGGATGAAAAAGGCATTTAAGACTGTATAAAAAATGTTTCAGATTCATATTTTCATCTACATTTTTAATCCACTTCAGTCCTAAATAAAAATAGCAAACATATCATGTTTTTTTAACCATGTGACATTTAATTATGTCATTTTTATTTTGAAAGTAATCACCTGTACAGTTAAAGGTGCTCAACATCAGGCCTGCATAAACATAAGATAATCATTTACGCTAATTTGATGTTTCTAATTCAAGACTTTTATTTTGAAGAAAATAGTACCATTTGTCACGTTTACTGTTAGTTAGCTGGAAAAATGCCAGTTAAATGTTTTTAATGAAGCTTTTAACTCGGTACCACAGCCTTTGATTAAATTCTTGGTGGTAATGAGTTGATTCAGAATTGATTCAAACCCGACTCTAGATTAAAAATCAATCCTAGAATGCTAACAGTTAGCTTGTGTCACATACCAAGTTATATGATTCGAAGGTGTATGGCCGGGGAACTGAAGAAAAAAGTGTCAAATTTGCTAAAAGGGTTAGCACTTTAATGTTAGCATGCTAACAACTTAAAGTACCCCGCCGGCACGAATGAGACCTTTCCGACGGTATAACATATGTGGGGGGTTCGTTGGTGGGCTCGTATCATTCATAAGAAGAACGTGTGGAGCTATAATAATAAGATGAAAAACTAGAAAATTGTACAAAATGAGCTACACAGCTAGCATAAAACACTAGCATGCTGACATTAAAATGCTAAAATTTGGCATGCATGCAAACGTTAGCTTGTTCCATAAACCAATTTATATGACTTAAAGGTGTTTGCCTGCGAAAATACAGAAAAAAGTGTAACATTAGATGAAAAACTTAGCATGCTGAAGTTAGCTTGCCAGCATGCTATCCTTTGCATGCTAACAGTTAACAAATGTCACATACCAAGCTAATGACTCTGGTGTTAACGGTTAGCAAAACTAGCTCAAAAGGTTAGCATGCTATTGTTAGCATTTTAGCAAGCTAACAGTTAGCTTGTGTCACATACCAAGTTATATGATTAAGGTGTATGGCTTGGGAATTAAAGAAAAAAATGTAAAATTAGCTAAAAAAAAAAAAGTTACCACTTTAATGTTAGCATGCTAACAACTTAAAGTACCCCCGTCAGCACGAATGAAACCTTTCCAACCGTATGACATTTGTGGGGTTTTGTTGGCTGACTTGTCTCGTATCAAGCGTAAGAGGAATGTGCGGAATTATAATATTAAGATGAAAAACTAGAAAATTCCCGCAGAAATTTCGAGGGGCCTGCTATCTGTGCCCTGGACCTTTGGTGAGGGTTTGTTGGAAGCCGCCGTATCTATTAGATGGAGCCGAGTGTCTGAATCAGAGTGTTATAAGTGTAACTGTACAAAATGAGCTACACAGCTAGCCTAAAACGTTAGCATGCTTACATTAAAATGATAAAATTTTGCAAGTGTGCAAACGATAGCATGTTTCATATACCAATTTATATGACTCAAAGCCTGTGAAAATAGAGGAAAAAGTGTAAAATTAAGATGAAAAACTAAGTTGCCAGCATGCTATCATTTGCATGCTAACAGTTAACAAATGAACTTACCAAGTCATATGACTCTGTTGTAGACGGTAGAAAAACTAGCTCAAAAGGTTAGCATGCCAATGTTAGCATTTTAGCAAGCTTAAGTTAGCATGCTAACAGTTCGCTTGTGTCACATACCAAGTTATATGACTCGAAGGTGTATGGCCGGGGAACTGAAGAAAAAAGTGTCAAATTAGCTAAAAGAGTTAGCACTTTAATGTTAGCATGCTAACATTAGCATGCTGAATGAATTAAATAAGTTTAGTTCGGTCATATAATCAACCATTTTGTGTGATCAGTTTTACAGTACAGGTTATATATAAACAATCATACACACACAAAAGAAAAGAAAAACAATGACCGAAAAAGGAATAGGCTGAAGCCAAAGCTTATATTTGCCTATCCTATACCTTCACTGAAAATTAGATTGCCTGGAACATCCACGTAAAAAAAAAAATCAATGGGATTAAAGTAATTGTTACTATATTTTATAATTTTCAATTATTTCACCTTTCAAGGTTTTCTTAAACCTTAGCAAATAAGTGCATGTCTTCAGCTCATCACTGAGCTTGTTCCACCATTTAACTTCTAAAACTGAAATACATTTGTATTTTATATTCGTTCTCGCTTTTCCTATTTCAAAAGTCAATATCCCCCGTAAATTATAGTTTTCTCCTCTTAAATGAAATAACCTAAAAATACAAGCTGGAAGGCTGTTGTTCTTTACTTGCAACATAATTTCCATTGTTTTTAAAAACACAACGTCTGACAATTTTAATACATTTGAAGTTATAAATAATGGATTGGTATGTTGATAGTACCACACTTTGTGTATCATTCTAATGACTCTTTTTTGAAGTTTTATTATTGGGTCTATGTTTGTTTTATAAACATTTCCCCAAATTTCAAAACAATGCGTTAAATATGGAAAAATTAAATAATACAACATATGCAGGCATTTCTTATTCAGCATGTGTCTTACTTTATAAAGAATAGCAATAGATTTGAATATTTTTCCCTTTATATATTCAATATGTGGTTTCCAACACAGTTTATGATCAATTATTATTCCCAAGAATTTAGTTTCATTTCCTCTAACGATTTCCACTTGATTTAATTTTAATTTTGCTTCAAAATTTGTCCTTGCACCACTAAAAACCATAAATTAAGTTTTCTTATCATTTAATGATAACTTATTAATATCAAAACATGTTTTTAGCTGAATTAACTCAACCTCTATAATCCTCAACAGTTCCTTCAAGTCTTCTCCTGAACGATACACATTTGTATCGTCTGCACACATAATAAAATTTAATTTATAGATACTGAACAAATATCATTTTGGTAAAGTATAAATAACTTAGGTCCCAATACCGAGACTTGTGGAACCCCACAAGTTACTCTCCTTGGCTGTGATTTAGTCTTATTAATTTCCACATGTTACTTAAATAATTACTTAACCACTGTTGTGAAACACCTCTTATGCCATAGTTTTCCAATTTTTGCAGAAGTAAAGAATGATCGATTGTGTCAAAAACTTTACTTAAGTCAATAAATACTCCAACGGTGTGTTGCTTTTTTTTTATTGCTGTAGTTGTTTTCTACAAAGTCCATCACTGCTAGAGATGTAGATGGATTACTCCTGAAGCCATACAGATGCTCATTCAATAGCTCATGTTTGTCAATGAACTTATCAAGTCTATTTACAAATCATTTCTCAAGAATTTTTGCAAATTGAGGTAGGAAGAACACAGGTCTGTAATTTGAGACCATATGTTTATCACCATTTTTATAAATTGGAATAACTTTTGCGATTTTCATTTTGTCAGGAAAAATACCAGTTGATAAAGATTTATTGCATATATAAGTAAACGGCTTCAGGACACAATCCATCACTTCTTTAACAAGTGACATATCCACGTTGTTACCATCGACAGATTTTTTGTTTTTAAACTTGCTGACCATTTCTAACACATCACTTTAACAAACTACACCAAGAAACATTGAATTTTTTATGTCAGATACACGCTTTACCTTTTTCTCATCCTTCATATTAAAATGTATATTTTTTGCCAAATTTGGGCCAACATTCACAAAAAACTTATTGAATTCCTCAGCTATTTCTTCTATATTTTCAAAAATTGAGTTGTCATCTTTTACCAGATATGCTGTAAAATCCTTGTTGCTAGATTTTTTAATCATAGTATTAAACACTAAATTGGCCCTAGTGTGTGAATGTGAGTGTGAATGTTGTCTGTCTATCTGTGTTGGCCCTGCGATGAGGTGGCGACTTGTCCAGGGTGTACACCGCCTTCCGCCCGATTGTAGCTGAGATAGGCGCCAGCGCCCCCCGCGACCCCAAAAGGGAATAAGCGGTAGAAAATGGATGGATGGATGGATGGATTAAGCACATGCCAAGTTTCAATGATATTATTTTTATGTTTATGCAGCAATTGTTCATAATAGTTTTTTTTGTTGCAGCCTCATGATACATGTCAATCTGTTTTTATACTTTTTATATTTGTCCTCATTTTCCTTTATCGATTCTTAATAAAGTCCTTGTAAAGCCTTTTTTTTTTTTTTTTTTTTACAGGCTTTTACTAAACCCCTTGTTATCCATGGTTTCTCACTCTTTTTAGTATTTTGCTTATATTCTCTCAATGGACAATGATGGTCATAAAGTGTCAGAAATATATCCAGGAATGGATCGTATGCTTCATTAGCATTCTCTACAAAAACATTTTGCCAATCTTGATTTAAAAGTTCAGCCTTGAATGCCTTAACTGCTTCTGGTGATTTTATTCTAACAAAATTATTTATTTGTCTTTTTGTTTGTAAGTTTCGCTCGTTGTTCATTTGGATCCCTGTAAAAACATGCAAGTGATCACTTAAATCAGTCACTAAGAGTCCACTTTTTCTCTTCCCATCAAATACATGTATAAAAACATTGTCAATAAGTGTTAAGCTGTCATTTGTTATTCTGCTAGGTTTTACAACTAAAAGTAGGCATATGTTATGTGTGACTATGTTTGTTGAATTTTCATGCTGGTCGAATTTTGTTGTCTGCACCATGACTAGGGAAGGTTGTTTGGATTGGGTTGTATAAGTAAATGCTGGTCACAAAAGCTAATTGATGTATAAATAATGGTCACTGACTTGAGTTACTTTCAATAGCCAGCAGGTGGGGACATTATGGCAGATACATGGCTGACTGTGTGTATTTTGTATGAGACCCAAATTGTGTGTTGGACTCACGCTGTAGTTTGGACCCCTTTGAAATTGAGGTTAATAAACTGGAAAGTTTGCAAATAGAAGTGTTCGAAAATCAAGGTTTGTACAGGTTGTGTGGACAAAAGTATTGGGACACTCACAAGAAGTGAAACTGTGCAAGGACCTTTATGTATTCACAGTCGAAGGTCACGGCCGCACACTCACCCTGGCGTTATCCTCGCACCTGAAGACGTAGCAGGCGCAGGCCGGGGCATCCCTGAGCAGGCACCCGAAGCTGCCGGGCTCCCGGCTGTTGTGGAGGAGCTTGGTCACCTGATGCGGTCGGCACTCGAACAGAACGGCGTGCGTCAGCGGGTCCCACAGCGCCCCCTCGGCATGCCGCAAAACGCAGCGCACCCGCGACGGCGACACGGACAGCGACACGGCCTTCCCCGGGGGCCGCCGGGCGCGGCTGACCTGGGCCACCACCCAGGGCAGCATCGGCATGGTGGTCATGCAGTGGACCGGGGCGGAGCCGATAAGCGTCAGCTGGTACCCCACCTCTTCGGCAGTGGCGGCGTCCGAACACAGACGCCTCATGGCTCCTCCTGCGAGAAAAACACACTTGAGTATTTCGAGATGGACGCCCGAGGGCATTGTGGGTACTCGTTGAGCACCTGGTGTTGTTTGCAAAAGTGAAACATGTGTGTCAAGGTCACACTGAGGTCAAATTACTGGCATTTATACGACACCTTCATAAACAAGCAATTATTTGTGAAAAGGTTATCAAACTTTCTTGGAAGTAGCAAGATGCAAACTAAAGCACACTTTAGTTTGCATTTTAGGTTTTTTTTTACTTACTTCTTGCGTTCTGAAGCCCAGCCTCCGCTTTGGCGCTCCCACGGAAGTCAAAAGACACAAACAGTGAGTGAGAGAGAGAGAGAGAGAGAGAGAGTGAGTTTAGAGTTAAATTTAGAGAGAAACTGCTCTCCCTCTCTTGGCTCCTGCATGCAAGCGCCAACAGACTGCCACCATGATGCACCATGTTTAGGCCACGCCCACAGTCCTCATGTTTCTATATACAGTGTACACTAGAGCAGGGATTCCCACACTAGTGGGTCTCCAGCCAAAATTGGGTTGAGAGTCGATGGCTGCCTTGGCAAGAAACAAAAAAAAAATTAAAGCTGCAAGCAGTGATGGACGGGACCGACTTTTGCTGGTGTTTCCTGCCTTTACCCATTCAACATATCTTTACCTGCATCAGCGCAGCGGTTCTCTGAAGGCTCGTAAAATCAAAACCGGAGCAGTTATTAAAACTTTTTTCGCAACTTTTAATCAGAAGCGTTCACTCACTCTCCTGAGCGAGTTTGAAGCCGTCACAACAAACGCGCTCAGAAGAGATAATGTTTGAAAAAATGTGACGGGTTTTTACAAAACTTTTGTTTTGAAGGGGTAATAGCCAACTTCCTGTTGATTTTTGCTGAAGCATGTCAATTTGACAAGAACAAGAAAGTTTGATCACATTACGCCTATACTGGCTCACCTGCACTGGCTTCCTGTGCACTTAAGATGTGACTTTAAGGTTTTACTACTTACGTATAAAATACTACACGGTCTAGCTCCAGCCTATCTTGCCGATTGTATTGTACCATATGTCCCGGCAAGAAATCTGCGTTCAAAGGACTCCGGCTTATTAATGATTCCCAAAGCCCAAAAAAAGTCTGCGGGCTATAGAGCGTTTTCTGTTCGGGCTCCAGTACTCTGGAATGCTCTCCCGGTAACAGTTCGAGATGCCACCTCAGTAGAAGCATTTATGTCTCACCTTAAAACTCATTTGTATACTCTAGCCTTTAAAAAGACCCCCTTTTTAGACCAGTTGATCTGCCGTTTCTTTTTTTTTACTCCTATGTCCCACTCTCCCTTGTGGAGGGGGTCCGGTCCGATGGCCATGGATGACGTACTGGCTGTCCAGAGTCGGGACCCAGGATGGACTGCTTGGCTGTGTATCGGCTGGGGACATCCCTGCGCTGCTGATCCGCCTCTGCTTGGGATGGTTTCCTGCTGGCTCCGCTTTGGACTGGACTCTCGCGGCTGTGTTGGATGCACTATGGATTGAACTTTCACAATATCATGTTAGACCCGCTCGACATTAATTGCTTTCGTCCTCTCCAAGGTTCTCATAGTCATCATTGTCACCGACGTCCCACTGCGTCATCATTGTCACCGACGTCCCAATGGGTGTGAGTTTTCCTTGCCCTTTTGTGGGCCCTACCGAGGATGTCGTAGTGATTTGTGTTGTGGTTTGTGCAACCCTTTGAGACACTAATGATTTAGGGCTATATAAGTAAACATTGATTGATTGATTGATTGAATTATTAAAATGTAGGTCTAAGTGAGACCTACATAAAGGTTTTTGTTTCATGTCTCTCCGACATTCTTACCGGAAGTTACAAGCAGTTTTGTCCGTGTTTTCTTCCAAGGAGCAGTGTTTTATTCCTAGGGGGCGCTAGAGCACAATTTTAAGTTTTTTTTTTTTTTTTTTAGATCGCAATTTTCGCCAGTCCTGATGTGTGTGTCCAGTTTGGTGAATTTTGAAGCATTCTGAGGGGGTCAAATTATAGCTCAAAGAGGCAAAAATGACATTTTTAGGAAACTTTTGTTTTGAAGGGGTTTTTGACAACTTCCCGTGGATTTTTGCTGAAGGAAGTTAGTGTAAAAAATCTAGGTCTAAGTTAGACCTACCTAGAGGTTTTTGTTTCATGTCTCTACGACATTCCTAACAGAAGTTACAAGCAGTTTTGTCTGTGTTTTTTCCTAGGGGCGCTGGAGGGCAATTTTGAGTTTTTAAAAACTTTTTTATTAGATGGCAATTTTCGCCAATCCTGATGTGTGTGTAAAATTTGGTGAGTTTTGAAGCATGTTAAGGGGGTCAAATTACAGCTCGAAGAGGCGGCGGAATAATAATAATAAAACCTTAGAAATACAATTGGGTCCTCTGTCCCAAAGGGGACATTCGGTCCCTAAAAAGTACAAATATAACCTTGCACTTTTATTCTGAACTAGTAGTAAAGTGTCATCTACAAACCCCTGCTCGGTTCCAGCGCGTGCAGCTAGTTAACAGTATGAAGAAAAAAAAAACTCAGCTTTTTTGTTGATGTTACTTCTTTTGAATTATTTTCCTTCCTTAGTTTTTTTTATTTACACGTTGTCCTTCATTTAGGTTTGTAAGACTGAAAATATCATGAAATTACTATAAAAGTATATAACGTCCATTGTGTATTTTACATAAACGAAATAGGTTTAGTGTCAATATATTTAAATTTCGCGATCCGCTCCCTGTATGATCAGTGTCAGAGCCTGGTCCGCATTGCCGGCAGTAAATTGGATCCGTTTCCAACGGTCTACGTTCCCATCCTCACCTATGGTCATGAGCTTTGGGTTATGACCGAAAGGACAAGATCACGGGTACAAGCGGCCCAAATGAGTTTCCTCCGCCGGGTGGCGGGGCTCTCCCTTAGAGATAGGGTGAGAAGCCCTATCATCCGGGAGGAGCTCAAAGTAAAGCCGCTGCTCCTCCACATGGAGGGGACCGAGATGATGTGGTTCGGGCATCTGGTCAGGATGCCACCCAAACGCCTCCATAGGGAGGTGTTTAGGGCACGTCCGACCGGCAGGAGGCCACGGGGAAGACCCAGGACACGTTGAGAAGACTATGTCTCCCGGCTGGCCTGGGAACGCCTCGGGATCCCCCGGTAGGAGCTGGACGAAGTGGCTGGGGAGAGGGAAGTCATGGCTTCTCTCCTTAGGCTGCTGACCCCGCGACCCCACCTCGGATAAGTGGAGGAAAATGGATGGACGGATATTTACACAATAAACTACAAATGTTTACACATGTAGAAATTGCACAACATTCACACACCAAACATTGTATGTGACTTATCACTATTAGCATTGACCATGTTGAAATTTTAGTCTCAGACAAAAAACACGACCATGAATACAAAAGACATCACAAAGTCAGTGTGTGTGTGTTCGTGCGGACCTGCAGCAAAACGGGGTGTGCCAGAACCGGCTTTGAGATCAGCGACAGGTGCGTAGATGGCCCAACTGGGCCTGATTATCTAATCACCTGTTGCTCTGTTAAAAGCAGCAGCCGGGGAGGAGAAGGGAGTTGGTGGTGGAGCGCGAGCGAGACAGACGACACTGGGGAGAAACCATTCGTGTGCTCGATTGATAGAAACGACAACTGCTGAAAAGCCCCTCAAAAGACTTTGCACGTTTTCTTGTAAGATAAAACATTGTTGTCTACCTGCAACAGCCTAGCATGTCGGTAATTGTTGGTCCGAAGAACCCGGAAGTGCAAGACTTCCACAGTCAGCAATTTCAATTCATAACAAGTTATATCTCCTTACAAATGTTTGAGCAAGTTTCGTAATGAAACTTACACTCTGGGATTTCTACCATTGTTGCTGCTTTCCTGGATCCATATGTCCGTCACTTAAAAAGATCCTCAAAGAAACAGTGAGTCCAGCACTTGCTCAGGGTAGAACATTCATACTTTGCTGTCCAGTCGTTGTTAAAAGTCAAATTTTTGCAATTTATTAAGATGTATTTTTCTGGGTTGAATGAGTTGTCTTCTTCTACTCACCTTGTTGCCCCCTGTGGGGTGGCGGGAGTACTGCGTACATGACCGACCCTAGCTTTCATAGTTTCATCCAGCCTATTTGGGTGATGTTCGGTGGGCCGAATAAAAAGCCTTTGCGGGCTGGACGTGGCCCGCGGGCCGCCAGTTGAATAGAAATGAGGTGAGAACCATAGCGTTTATGGATCTTTGAAGAGCGCTGGTATAATGTCCTAAAGAGCTGCTTCAGCCAAAAAAGTTGCATTATTATACGATTTACGTTGCCGCTTCACAAAATGCTACTTTAAGTTTGGAAACAGCTATTTAGATATCAAAAAACGCTCGCAAACCCTGTTTCCATATGAGTTGGGAAATTGTGTTAGATGTAAATATAAACGGAATACAATGATTTGCAAATCATTTTCAACCCATATTCAGTTGAATATGCTACAAAGACAACATATTTGATGTTCAAACTGTTAAACATTTTTTTTTGCAAATAATCATTAACTTTAGAATTTGATGCCAGCAACACGTGACAAAGAAGTTGGGAAAGGAGGCAATAAATACTGATAAAGTTGAGGAATGCTCATAAAACACTTATTTGGAACATCCCATAGGTGTGCAGGCTAATTGGGAACAGTTGGGTGCCATGATTGGGTATAAAAGCAGCTTCCATGAAATGCTAAGTAATTCACAAACAAGGATGGGGCGAGGTTCACCAATTTGTAAGCAAATTGTCGAACAGTTTTAGAACAACATTTCTCAACAAGCTATTGCAAGGAATTTAGGGATTTTACCATCTACGGTCCGTAAAATCATCAAAAGGTTCAGAGAATCTGGAGAAATCACTGCGCGTAAGCGATGATATTACGGACCTTTGATCCCTCAGGCGGTACTGCATCAAAAACAGACATCACTGTGTAAAGGATATGACCACATGGGCTCAGGAACACTTCATAAAACTACTGTCAGTAACTACAGTTGGTCGCTACATCTGTAAGTGCAAGTTAAAGCTCTACTATGCAAAGCAAAACCCATTTATCAACAACACCAAGGAACATAAAACAACAATAGAAAAGAATTCTACTTTCAAAGCTTCAACAATTAGTTTCCTCAGTTCCCAAACGTTTATTGAGTGTTTATAAAATAAAAGGCAATGTAACACAGTGGTGAACATGCCCTTTCCCAACTACTTTGGCACGTGTTGCAGCCATGAAATTCTATGGTTAATTATCATTTGCAAAAAAAACAACTAAGTTTATGAGTTTGAACATCACATATCTTGTCTTTGTAGTGCATTCAACTGAATATGGATTGAAAAGGATTTGCAAATCATTGCATTCCGTTTATATTTAAATCTAACACAATTTCCTAACTCATATGGAAACGGGGTTTGTAGAATGGCTATAATTTATTTATTTATGAGCAGGTAGCATATTCTGACAGGCATACTTCTCCCATAACAGCTCGGTCGTTGGGCATGACTCTTATTGTGATAGTCTACATGCTTACTGATCAGGAGACACCGACTGAAATACACTTTAAAATATGCAAATTAACTCTTTGAAACAAGGTAGCTCATTTCGATGCCTATTCAATTCCAAAAAATGTATAGCGCTGATGCACGTGTGCGCTTGCTCAGGAGTTAGGTAGCTCATTGCGACGGAACACCGGATCTTTCAAAGAGCCGTTCAAAAGATTGGATAATGGTTGTAGTTCTTTTTAAAAGTTTTTATTGAAATGAAATAAACAATCAATGGTAGCAGCGACAAGTTAAGATGTGGTCAAAAATAATTTCCATTTACACAAACATTACTCTGGGTTTTCATTCTTGAGGTGACAATTCAATTCAGAAAGGATTCTTAGTTCAACACGATTCTCGATTTAAAACTATCCTCACAATGTATCATTTGGTCTGATATTTACAATAAAACCTCATGTATGTGTCAGAAACCAAAAGGAGGTTTGTAACCTGTAACCTGTTTTAAAAGGGCAGCATCATAATTATTATACCAAATAATACACACACACACTGTATCTATCTATCTATCTATAAATATATATATACTGTATATATTATATATATACAGTATATATACATACACTATATATAGGTTTGTATGTGTATATATATTTGTACGTATATATATATATATATATATATATATATCTATATATATATATAGATATATATATATATATATATATATATATGGGGCGCGGGGTGTAAAATATATTCAGGAATTGTCACGGATGCAAAGGATTCTGGGTAATTGTTGTGTTGCGTTTATGTTGTGTTACTGTGAGGATGTTCTCCCGAAATGTGTTGGTCATTCTTGTTTGGTGTGGCTTCACAGCGTGGCACATATTAGTAAGTGTGTTAAAATTGTTTGTATCACAACCATCAGTGTACTCTGTGTCACCCAGTATGCTTTTCTATCTTGTACGTGTGATTGTAGAGGATGCATACAACATGTTGCTGGACCTACAATCAGTTTGTACATGTTGGTGAAGGTGTCAAAGGCAATGGCTTCACAGCACGCCCTTATTCTTGTCATCCAGATAAACACCATTGGATATTCGCCAGAACGTTAGCGGCTCCCGTTGTCTTCTTTACTCTGTGAAACGGGTTTAAATAGCTCTTTTAGTGGTAAAGGTAACCAACTCCGGATATTTAACAAAGGGCGGGTGGTTGCGGTTCTGATAAAATGTTGGTTCGGGTGGACAGCGGGTGGATGACGACTTTGGTGGTGTGGTTTCGGATGGTATAATTGCCTATCGGCGCATTTCTAATATATATATATATATATATATATATATACATATATATATATATATGTATATATTTATGTATGTATACACACATATGTGTGTTTATTTGTATGTATATACACCTCTCTCTCTCTATGTGTATATATATATATATATATATATATATATATATATATATATATATATACACACAGTGAGGCAAAAAAATATTTACTCAGCCACCGATTGTGCAAGTTCTCCCACTTAAAATAATGACAGAGGTCTGTAATTTTCATCATAAGTACACTTCAACTGTGAGAGATAGACTGTGGAAAAAAAATCTGGGAAGTCACATTGTAGGAATTTAAAAAAATTTATTTGTAAATTATTATGGAAAATAAGTATTTGGTCACTTCAAACAAAGAAGATCTCTGGCTCTCACAGACTTGCAACTTCTTCTTTAAGAAGCTCTTCTGTCCTCCACTCGTTACCTTTATTAATGGCACTTGTTTGAACCCGTTATCTATATAAAAGACACCTGTCCACAGCCTCAAACAGTCAGACTCCAAACTCCACTATGGCCAAGACCAAAGAGCTGTCGAAGGACACCAGGAAAAGAATTGTAGACCTGCACCAGACTGGGAAGAGTGAATCTACAATAGGCAAGTAGCTTGGTTTAAAAAAATCAACTGTGGGAGCAATTATCCAAAAATGGAAGACATACAAGACCACTGATAATCTCCCTCGATCTGGGGCTCCATGCAAGATCTCATCCTGTGGGGTCAAAATGATCATGAGAACGGTGAGCAAAAATCCCAGAACCACACGGGGGGATCTGGTGAATGACCTGCAGAGAGCTGGGACCAAAGTAACAAAGGTGACCATCAGTTACACACTACGCCGACAGGGAATCAAATCCTCCAGTGTCAGACGTGTCCCCCTGCTTAAGCCAGTGCATGTCCAGGCCTGTCTGAAGTTTGCCAGACAGCACATGGATGACACAGCAGAGGATTGGGAGAATGTCATGTGGTCAGATGAAACCAAAATAGAACATTTTGGTATAAACTCAACTTGTCGTGTTTGGAGGAGGAAGAATACTGAGTTGCATCCCAAGAACTGTGAAGCATGGGGGTGGAAACATCATGCTTTGGGGCTGTTTTTCTGCTAAGGGGACAGGACGATTGATTCGTATTAAGGAAAGAATGAATGGGGCCATGTATCGTGGGATTTTGAGCCAAAACCTCCTTCAATCAGTGAGAGCTTTGAATGGTTGACCAAATACTTATTTTCCACCATAATTTACAAATAGAAGAACGCAGAGTTGGAATATGATTACAACACTTTATGTACATATTTATATAATATTTACATATTTATATAATATGTAACTACAAGCTCCATTCACAGACAGAGTCCCATTGCTTTTATGAGCGGTCGAGCGAGTCAAAAGCCGAAAAAAAAAAATAAATAAAAAATAAAAGTTTTTGTTTTTTTTACATTTTTATTTGTGGCGGCCGTAATTCTTTCGTGGCGGGCCGCCACAAATAAATGAATGTGTGGGAAACCCTGTATGATGAAAATTATAGACCGATGTCATCATTTTAAGTGGGAGAACTTGCACAATCGGTGGCTGACTAAATACTTTCTTGCCCCGCTGTCTACATACATACTGTACATATATATCCACACACACACACACACACACACACACACACACACACACACACACACACACAGACACACACACACAATGTTTTTCTTGGTCTATGCTTGCCTTTACAAGCTTCCCATGTACTTGGTCCACATTTTACACACATCTGACAAAACAACTTTTGCAACATTATGTGCTGATTTACCTTTACCTTATTTTCCTTTCAGTTGACATCTGTGGAGTTGGAGCCATTATTCCTGTCCGTCCACTTGGCGCAACAGCTCTCCAAGGTGCAAGGACTCCCTGTTAACTGCAGACTACTGAACAGATTTCATCTGATGCGGGTGTTGTCTTTGGAAACATTTACAGCGGGACTTCACAATCGTTCACTTACTTTTGAGCGATTCCATCCTTTTTACCGACTTCCCCAAGTTATAATCTTAATTTCTTTCTTAACCAGAAAGTTGACATCAGAAAGATTATAGCTTTGTGTCATGACTGAACATTCTCCAACTAGTCATTTTGTCAGGTCTTGTGTAATGCTCTTAAGTGTGTTTGCATTATATATCAGTAATGTCGTTGGAATGTCAAATGTCAAACTGCTTAGTGAGCAAAACCAGTTGGGAAGCACCAGATTATGTGTGTACACAAGCATATAAGAGTGGGTTGTTCTTTTGTCTTTGGGCGTCATTCACCCGTCCTCTCTGGGCCTGACGACATCCTGAACCTTGGTCGCAGAAGACGCCGAACCAACCTCGTTTCCACCGACGCAGGCCGACCATCCGCGGACCCGTGAGTCCAGGGAGGTCCTCAGTGATGGTCATTGTCCAGGTCTTCAGCTGTCCACCAAGTGATCCAGCGAGCCGCATGATCAGACTATGTTACGGCAGAGAAGGAAGAGGCCGTAGACAAAGACCGGCAGTAGGTACACGATCAACGTGTCGGCATGTGGCACACGGTCATTGTCGAAGACCTCCAGCCTTCGTGGATCGCCTAACATTATAGACCACGTTTCAGCGCCATAGAGAAGGATTTAACATTCTGGTATATTTCAAAATATGTCCCTGAGATTGTGAACTACAAGCAGATAGTTTTTTCCTACGCTTTGTACCATGCAACTTATAAAACGGTGTGGCTAATTTATGGATTTTCCTTCGCTGACGGCCATAATGCAAATACTTGAACTTCTGCTTTCAACCGGCAGTACAAATGCCGTTCGGTCTTCTAGCTGTCCGTTGCGTTTCTACTGGTATGGATTCATCATTCATCACTCAGAAACGTTTGTAAGTTTTACAATATAACTAAAACAAGTCTTAAATACTAAACCTCCCCGTGTGTGATGTCTGTAGGAGTGTTTTCATGCATATTTGTACGTGCCACCGTAATGTAATCAAGCCAACTTGGTTCGCATGAGCTAATATGCTAACACATTTCTTTGTATTATTAGCTTACAGTGGCGTTATGTTAATGTTGTTTCAGTTTAGTAAATTCACTAAAGCGTCAACATGGGAGTTATCGAGTCTGTTGAGCTGATTGGACAGTTAGCTTCCGCAGCTAGATGACTTCTGTTTTGTTTGATCTTCAGTTTTACTGCGGTGTTACAGTCACCGTTTGGAAACAATTAAGGTATGTAAATAAAAATTTCTGTGTAAAAACCTACATGTATAGCTGCGGTTTACAGTCCATCCATCCATCCATCCCTTTTCTACCGCTTGTCCCTTTTGGGTTGCGGGGGGTGCTGGAGCCTGTCACACCGCGGTGAGGGATGTCTTGTCTTGGTTTTTTCTGTCTTATGATTTGCATGTTTCAGGTCACTTGCCCTTCCTTTTGTGTCCTCAGTCTGACGTCATCCCTGTTCCCTGATTTTTTCCACCTGTTCCCTATTACCCTCATGTGTCTTATAAGCCCACTCCTCTCTTTGTTCTGTGCCAGATTGTTTCGTTTATTCCTGCTCTCTAGCGTCCATGTCCATGCCTTGCCTTACCTTGCCTCGTCTCGTGCTTATGTTCCTTGATCCTGAATCCCTTCGTTACTATTTTGAGTTTTCCTTTCTTCCTCCTCAGCAGAGTGTTTTTTTGTTATTTAGTTTATTCAACTGAAGTGGTAAGTTAAGTAATTTTTCATTCTTTCCTCAAATTATTGAGTGACAATTTTTTGTTAAAACTTTATTAGATTAGATCGTGTAGAATTTCTCATAGCTGTTGTTTCTTCCTCTAGTTGGAGCATTTTTTGTTAATACATTTTATGGCAATAACGGCGCCAATTATAGTTTGTCTTTGTTTTTGTGTTTTCCTCCTTTAAGAGTGATTTTTGGTTATTCCTTTTTTTTTGGAACCTTTTTCGGCGATTCGATTTTTGGTTAATATAGACATTGTAATTCCTTGACTTTGGAGGTGAAAGGAAGCTATCAAAATAAAAGCCTGTGGAAGTTCCCTACTCTGCATCTGAGTCCTTTCGTTTTTACCAAGCCTGACAGAGCCTATCTCAGCTGCATTCGGGCGGAAGGCAGTGTACACCCTGGTCAAGTCGCCACCTCATCAGATATACAGACAACATTCACACACTAGGGACCATTTAGTGTTTGCCAATCAACCTATCCCCAGGTGCATGTCTTTGGAGTTGGGAGGAAGCCGGAAAGAACCCACGCAGTCACGGGGAGAACATGCAAACTCCACACAGAAAGCACCTGAGCCCGGGATTGAACCCAGGACTAGTCAGGACCTTCGTATTGTGAGGCACATGCACTAACCCTTGTTCCCCTATGCTGCCCGGTTTAGAGTATGCTGCGGCTAATATATGGAAAAACATTTTTTTTCCTTCTAAAATGTTGTGGTGTGGCTTTTATGTCGGTGCACTCCATAGTCCGGAAAATACGGTCTGTATTTATTTACGCAGTGGAATAATTAATTATTTGATCTCTTTCTGAATACATGAGTAGTCCGGGAAATGTTTTGGAAGGTTTATTTCCACAGAGAGAAACAACAGCAGAAGAGGGTTCAGTCAGTGCCGAGTGGCGTTTAAGACTTTTAAAGGAAGCAAAACAATTGAGCACTTTCTCACGGGCTCTTACTCGCAGTGTCAAGCATAGCAGCCTGGAATGCAATACAGTATGTGTTGATGTGTAGCAGGAATGATTGTGTTACGCTTAAAGGACGCCCCGTTTCGGTGAAAACACACGACACTATGAGCACCGAGACAGGGAAATATCTCTAAAATCCACTCACAATATGAAAATAAAGACTCATGAGAATATTGTGTTCACAGTAACATTCTGCTCAATGATATGTCGTACCAAGAAGACATACCATGGACAGTACGTGATCTAAGTGATATTCATAAAAATATATCACTTCTACTCTGGCTTTGGCTGCAGTTTGTTTTTTTGTGGCTGAAAGAAGTTTTCAACGATGGCACTGACCAACTGGTCCAGTTCCTCCTTCAGGTGCTTCACATTACTGCCGACAGGAGAGGACACATGAGCGGTAGGCGCCTTGCCAGCGTTGCAGAGTGTTTTCGTACCTGTTACCGGGGGCGGCACACAGCTCCGTGTAGTACTTGATTTTGGGCTCGGTGCCGCTGGTCCTCATGGTGGCCACGCCCCCGTTGGAGAAGGTGAAGGTGATCATCTGACTGGAACGGGAGGTGGGAAGAATCTGGGGACAAGAATATGGGGCAGGGAAGGGTGAAAAAAACCCTGGTGAGAATATAAATAGTGTAGTTCTATGTTCATTTTAGAAGCAGGTGCAGAAGCAGGGTGTTTTTTAAAGGGGAACTGCACGTTTTTTTTTTTATTTGCCCATTGTTCACAATCATGAGAGACAAGAACACATGTCTTTTTCTTTTATGATTTTAAAAAAGATGAAAAACGTTAAGGAGATGCAGCTAACAGGAGTCACTTTTGTAACCTTCAAAGCCTCTAAGACAACTTCAAAACCCTCCATAAACGTTTTAATATACACACTGCAATTATATATGATGTAGTAACAGTCACCTTCATAACAATGTGTAATACAGGGGTAGGGAACCTATGGCTCTCGAGCCAGATGTGGCTCTTTTGATGACTGCATCTGGCTCTCAGATAAATCTTAGCTGACGTTGCTTAACACGATAAGTAATTAATAATTCCACTGGTAATCACAGTGTTAAAAATAACGTTCAAAATATAAAACATTCTCATGCATTTTAATCCATCCATCCGTTTCTATCGCACCTGTTCAAGAAGTCGCATTAATGGTCAAAAGTATTTTATTTATTATTGGTTTCCTTCAGTATAACAATATTATTAAAAAGAATAAGAGATGCACCATTTAGTTGTTGTAATCAGTGAAAGTCCAAATAAAAGAGGAAGCATAGAATTCTCTTGTCAGAGCGTGGGACGACACAGTACAAGGGTACAGGTCTACGCGTTTCTCCTCATCGAGCTAAATTGAATCCAGTCTCTGTTTAATTCCTTGCTTCTTGTCTGTTTAATAGATGTTATCCATGTTTGAACCTGACAGTTGTATTCAGTGTTAAAAATATTATGATGGGAAAATCCAAGATGGCGCCAGTGTGTGCTATGGCCTGCCGTCTATCGCTGTCAGTTCTGTTTGTTTTTGTGCTGTTCACGTTTTTTTGTTGTCCCTGTCGACTCACTGTTTGTGTATGATCGCCGAACGCTGTTGGATCTGTGTCCCTCTCACACGGACATGATCAACTTCGACGTTGGTTTTTCGACGTCCAAGTCAGCGTTCTCACCTGGCCGGATTCCTCCTTTCCTTTTTCGCCCACTGGCTCCTCCCCCCCGGCGAAAGCGCCACCGGCGCTGCGGCAAACGTGGCGGCCAGCTGGTGAGAGTTAGGGCACTCCTGGCCCGCCTTTCTGTGGCTTACCGAAGGAGGTATGGTCCGGTACCTGGTCTCTTCCTGCACCCGCGTTCGCTGGATCCCCCCGGGTCCTGGATTGTGCCTGTTGTCGGTCTGCAGAGGGAAGCTCGCCCGCCTCGCTCCTGCTGACCCCGCCCCCGGAGACGCGGCGTGAATTCCCGCCACCTGCGGGCTCTGTGTCGGGCCTCACCTGGATTAGCAGCGGCCTTGGACGCGCCGGCCCCCGTTTAGTTCAGTCTTGTTAACGCAAGATCATTGACCAACAAAACATTTATCCTGAAGGATTTATTCGTCTCCCGCGGACTGGACCTCCTCTGTTTGACAGAAACCTGGCTGAGAGTCGGTGAGTCCGCCGCTCTTAATGAACTTCTGCCTCCGGAGTGTTCCTATTTTAATTCTCCATGGTCGTCCGGCCGAAAAGGAGGATTAGCAGTCGTTTTTAAAAATGACTTTAAATGCCGTCAGATCCGCCTGCAATCCTCCTTTTCAAGCTTCGAACTATGCATGTTTGAACTGGGTCTTTCTGATGTCGTCCTGTGTGTCGTCGTATATCGACCACCCAAGTACCACAAAGACTTTATAAATGACTTTTCTGAATTTCTGGCCGAAATCCTGCCCAAATATGATCGTGTCTTAATTGTTGGTGATTTTAATATTCACACCTGCTGCCCAGACGAACCATTATCCAGGAGCTTCCTGAATGTCATTGACTCTTTTAACTTTGTACAGTCTGTGTGTGGTTCTACACACGAACGCAGGCATACACTAGACCTCGTACTGTCTTATGGTTTTATTGTTGACAATGTTGTTATTGGTGATGCGGTGTTCAGTGATCACAGTCCTGTTATGGTTAATTTAACTTTTGAACCTGATGTAAAGCCGCTTGCCGTGCGTCATGCGCGTGTTATTAGGTCTGACACCGCAGCCGCCTTTTCTCCTTTGTTTACTGAGTATATGCAGAGTATATCACACCCTGCAGACACTGAACAATTGATGTACTCTTTTCTTTCGACATGTTCTAAGATTCTGGATAGTATAGCGCCCCTCAGAGCTATACGTCCCAAACCAAAACAGGAACCTTGGCTCAATGAAACCACACGCACAGCTCGGCGTGAGTGGCGAAGGGCGGAGCGCAAGTGGAAAGGGGATCACTTGGAAGTCTCCTATCAAATTTTAAAAGAAAACTGTCGAAATTATCAAAGTGTGGTTAAAGCTGAGAAAACAAAATATTTTTCAGACTTAATTTTAAATAGCATCAGTAAGCCACGTGTTCTTTTTAATACTATTAGTAATGTTCTTAAACCGAATCCAGCCACTTCACTAGCGATGACAAGTGAAACTTGTGAAAAATTTCTCTCCTTTTTTAATGATAAGGTTGCTTCTATTCGGGCAAATCTTTCTCGTTTTCCATTAAGTTTTAATGTGGCCACTCAGTGCTCAACTGTGTTCTGTCACTTTGAGCCTGTGTCCATGCCTGAACTTACAGGAATAGTCAGCAAGCTAAAACCCCCGTCATGTCCCACAGACCCAGTCCCCCCTCGCTTTTTTAAAGAAATCTGGGACACTTTTGATTTGTCTGTTAGGAACATCATCAACAGCAGCTTGATTTCTGGCTGTGTCCCCTCCTTTTGTAAAAGAGCTGTTGTTGAGCCTTTGATTAAAAAAAACAGGTCTTGATCCGACAAGTTTGTCAAATTATCGGCCCATTTCCAAATTAACTTTTGTGTCAAACATTTTGGAGAAATGTGTTTTGGCACAACTGCAGCCTTTTTTAGATGAAAATAGCACTTTAGATCAATTTCAGTCTGGATACAAAGATTTGCACAGGAATGAATCTGCACTTTTAAAGGTTTTTAATGACTTTCTTTTAATGTCTGATTCTGGCAGCTCTGCCATTTTAGTGCTTTTAGATCTTACAGCTGCCTTTGACACAGTCGACCACACAATTCTTTTAGACCGCCTGAGAGACTGTGTGGGTGTCAGGGGGACTGCGTTAGCGTGGTTCAGATCTTACCTGTCTGAGAGGTCCTTCTCTGTCAGGCTGGGGGACGCCACCTCCTCTTCTGCCCCGCTTTACTGTGGTGTCCCCCAGGGATCTATTTTAGGCCCCATCCTGTTCGCTCTTTATCTCCTCCCTCTTGGAGATATTTTTAAGAAACATGGAGTGTTTTATCACTTTTATGCAGATGACTGCCAAATTTATATGCCGATTTCAAAAAGCCACGGCCCCCTGACACCCCTTCTTAACTGTCTATGCGACGTCAAGGCTTGGTTAGCCCAGAATTTTTTAATAATGAATGAGGAAAAACGGAAATTTTAGTTTTTGGTCCGGCCCTCACTGACTTGGGACCATTGCAAAATTATGTGCGTCCCAAAGTCACCAGCCTTGCGTCACTATAGACAGCGATTTTAAACTAGACAAACAAGTCAATGGCGTCTTAAAATCGTGTTTTTATCACCTTTGTCTTTTAGTAAAGGTTAAACCGTTTTTATCTTTTAACCTTTTTGAACAAGTCGTGCATGCTTTTATTTCAAGTCGCCTGGACTACTGCAATGCACTTTATGCTGGCATTAACCAAAAAGCTCTTTCCCGGTTGCAGTTAGTTCAGAACGCGGCAGCACGACTTTTAACAGGGGCCAGGAAACGCCAGTATATAACCCCAATTCTTCAGAGTTTGCACTGGCTCCCTGTTCATTTTAGAATTGATTTTAAAACATTGCTGTTTGTTTTTAAATCTTTACATGGACTGGCACCTCAATATATCTCGGACCTTATCCAAATTTACATTCCTGCGCGCTCTGAGGTCCGAGAGCCAGTTCCAGCTCGTGGTGCCCAAGACCAGACTTAAGACCAGGGGAGACAGGGCCTTCTCTGTGGTCGGCCCTAAGCTCTGGAACACTCTGCCGCTCCATGTTCAAACTGCTTCCACAGTGGAGTGTTTTAAGTCTCGTCTTAAGACCCACTTTTTTTCTTTGGCTTTCAACACTACGTGAGTTGTGTGGTCCTCTGTTGTCCTCAGTGTTTTTTATACACTTTGATTTCTATTTTACTGTTTTAATTGATTTTACCCTTTAAAATAGTTTTAATCATATTTGTTTTTATATTGTTTTTATTGGTTTTATATTTATTTATTTTTTGTTTTTATTCAGTCATTGGTGGAGCATAATATATACATATATATACTTTTTTAATTTTATTTTATTTATTTTTTACAATTGTTTGTAACATGGTTGTGCAGCACTTTGGAAACGTTATTGTTGTTTAAATGTGCTATATAAATAAAGTGGATTGATTGATTGATTGATTATACAGCTCTCACGGAAATACATTTTAAAATATTCGGCTTTCATGACTCTCTCAGCCAAAAAGGTTCCCGACCCCTGATGTAATATGTACAACATACACATTGCATGTACATACACATTGCAAGTATTTATATGTATATATATATATATATGTATGTGTATATATATATATATATATATATACACATACATATATATATATATATATATATATATATGTGTATGTATATATATATATATATATAAAATGTAGTAACAGTCACTTTCATAATAATATGTAATATGTACAATATACACATTGCAAGTATATATATATGTGTATATATATACACACACATATATATATATATACATATATATGTGTATGTATATATATATATATATATATAAAATGTAGTAACAGTCACTTTCATAATATGTAATATGTACAATATGTGTGTATATATATATATATGTGTGTATATATACATATGTGTATAAATGATAAATGGGTTGTACTTGTATAGCGCTTTTCTACCTTCAAGGTACTCAAAGCGCTTTGACATTTACCCATTCACACACACATTCACACACTGATGGAGGGAGCTGCCATGCAAGGCGCCAACCAGCACCCATCAGGAGCAAGGGTGAAGTGTCTTGCTCAGGACACAACGGACGTGACGAGGTTGGTTCTAGGTGGGATTTGAACCAGTGACCCTCGGGTTGCGCACGGCCACTCTCCCACTGCGCCACGCCGTCCCTAATATATATATAAAATGTAGTAACAGACACCTTCATAACAATATGTAATATGTACAATATACACACAGGGGCGGTATAAATCGGTTGGTAGAGCGGCCGTGCCAGCAACTTGAGGGTTGCAGGTTCGATCCCCGCTTCCGCCATCCTAGTCACTGCTGTTGTGTCCCTGGGCAAGACACTTTACCCACCTGCTCCCAGTGTCACCCACACTGGTTTAAATGTAAAAATTAGATATTGGGTTTCACTATGTAAAGCGCTTTGAGTCACTAGAGAAAAAGCGCTATATAAATATAATTCACTTCAGAGCAAGTATATATATATATATATATATATATAATGTAGTAACAGACACCATCATATTGTAACAGTATGTACTATGTACAATACACACACTGCAAGTATATATATATATAAAATGTAGTAACAGACACCTTCATAACAATATGTAATATGTTCAATATTCACCTTATTTTCCATCCATCCATCCATCCATCTTCTTCCGCTTATCCGAGGTTGGGTCGCGGGGGCAACAACCTAAGCAGGGAAACCCAGACTTCCCTCTCCCCAGCCACTTCGTCTAGCTCTTCCCGGGGGATCCCGAGGCGTTCCCAGGCCAGCCGGGAGACATAATCTTCCCGACGTGTCCTGGGTCTTCCCCGTGGCCTCCTACCGGTTGGACGTGCCCTAAACACCTCCCTAGGGAGGCGTTCGGGTGGCATCCTGACCAGATGCCCGAACCACCTCATCTGGCTCCTCTCGATGTGGAGGAGCAGCAGCTTTACTTTGAGTTCCTCCCGGATGGCAGAGCTTCCCACCCTATCTCTAAGGGAGAGCCCCGCCACACGGCGGAGGAAACTCATTTCGGTCATGACCCAAAAGCTCATGACCATAGGTGAGGATGGGAACGTAGATCGACCGGTAAATTGAGAGCTTTGCCTTCCGGCTCAGCTCCTTCTTCACCACAACGGATCGGTACAACGTCCGCATTACTGAAGACGCCGCACCGATCCGCCTGTCGATCTCACGATCCACTCTTCCCCCACTCGTGAACAAGACTCCTAGGTACTTGAACTCCTCCACTTGGGGCAGGGTCTCTTCCCCAACCTGGAGATGGCATTCCACCCTTTTCCGGGCGAGAACCATGGACTCGTACTTGGAGGTGCTGATTCTCATTCCGGTCGTTTCACACTCGGCTGCGAACCGATTCAGTGAGAGCTGAAGATCCCGGTGAGATGAAGCCATCAGTACCACATCATCTGCAAAAAGCAGCGACCTTATACTGCGGTCACCAAACCGGAAGCCCTCAACGCCTTGACTGCGCCTAGAAATTCTGTCCATAAAAGTTATGAACAGAATCGGTGACAAAGGACAGCCTTGGCGGAGTCCAACCCTCACTGGAAATGTGTTCGACTTACTGCCGGCAATGCGGACCAAGCTCTGGCACTGATCGTACAGGGAGCGGACCGCCACAATAAGACAGTCCGATACCCCATACTCTCTGAGCACTCCCCACAGGACTTCCCGAGGGACACGGTCGAATGCCTTCTCCAAGTCCACAAAGCACATGTAGACTGGTTGGGCAAACTCCCATGCACCCTCAAGAACCCTGCCGAGAGTATAGAGCTGGTCCACAGTTCCACGACCAGGACGAAAACCACACTGTTCCTCCTCAATCCGAGGTTCGACTATCCAGCGTAGCCTCCTCTCCAGTACACCTGAATAAACCTTACCGGGAAGGCTGAGGAGTGTGATCCCACGATAGTTGGAACACACCCTCCGGTCCCCCTTCTTAAAGAGAGGAACCACCACCCCGGTCTGCCAATCCAGAGGTACCGCCCCCGATGTCCACACGATGCTGCAGAGTCTTGTCAACCAAGACAGCCCCACAGCATCCAGAGCCTTAAGGAACTCCGGGCGGATCTCGTCCACCCCCGGGGCCTTGCCACCGAGGAGCTTTTTAACTACCTCAGCGACCTCAGCCCCAGAAATAGGAGAGTCCACCACAGATTCCCCAGGCACTGCTTCCTCATAGGAAGACGTGTTGGTGGGATTGAGGAGGTCTTCGAAGTATTCCTTCCACCTATCCACAACATCCGCAGTTGAGGTCAGCAGAACACCATCCGCACCATACAGGGTGTTGATAGTGCACTGCTTCCCTTTCCTGAGGTGGCGGACGGTGGTCCAGAATCGCGTCGAAGCCGTCCGGAAGTCGTTTTCCATGGCTTCCCCGAACTCCTCCCATGTCCGAGTTTTTGCCTCAGCGACCGCTGAAGCCGCACACCGCTTGGCCTGTCGGTACCTGTCCACTGCCTCCGGAGTCCTATGAGCCAAAAGGACCCGATAAGACTCCTTCTTCAGCTTGACGGCATCCCTCACCGCTGGTGTCCACCAAGGGTTTTTAGGATTGCCGCCCCGACAGGCACCAGCTACCTTGCGGCCACAGCTCCTATCAGCCGCCTCGACAATAGAGGTGCGGAACATGGTCCACTCGGACTCAATGTCCAGCGCCTCCCTCGTGACATGTTCGAAGTTCTTCCGGAGGTGGGAATTGAAACTTTCTCTGACAGGAGACTCTGCCAGACGTTCCCAGCAGACCCTCACAATGCGTTTGGGCCTGCCAGGCCGGTCCGGCATCCTCCCCCACCATCGCAGCCAACTCACCACCAGGTGGTGATCGGTAGAAAGCTCTGCCCCTCTCTTCACCCGAGTGTCCAAAACATAAGGCCGCAAATCAGATGACACAACTACAAAGTCGATCATGGAACTGCGGCCTAGGGTGTCCTGTTGCCAAGTGCACATATGGACACCCGTATGTTTGAACATGGTGTTTGTAATGGACAAATTGTGACGAGCACAAAAGTCCAATAACAAAACACCACTTGGGTTCAGATCCGGGCGGCCATTCTTCCCAATCACGCCTCTCCAGGTTTCACTGTCATTGCCAACATGAGCGTTGAAGTCCCCCAGTAGGACAAGGGAATCACCCGGGGGAGCACTTTCCAATACTCCCTCGAGTGTACCCAAAAAGGGTGGGTACTCTGAACTGCTGTTTGGTGCGTAAGCACAAACAACAGTCAAGACCCGTCCCCCCACCCGAAGGCGGAGGGAGGCTACCCTTTCGTCCACTGGGTTGAACTCCAACGTGCAGGCTTTAAGCCGGGGGGCAACCGGAATTGTCACCCCAGCCCGTCGCCTCTCACTGTCGGCAACGCCAGAGTGGAAGAGGGTCCAGCCCATCTCGAAAGAAGTGGTTCCAGAGCCCTTGCTGTGCGTCGAAGTGAGTCCGACTATATCCAGCCAGAACTTCTCCACTTCGCGCACTAGCTCAGGCTCTTTCCCCCCCTGTGAGGTGAAGCTCCACGTCCCAAGAGCTAGCTTCTGTAGCCGAGGATCGGACCGCCAAGTGCCCTGCCTTCGGCTGCCGCCCAGCTCACATTGCACCCGACCTCTATGGCCCCTGCTAAGGGTGGTGAGCCCATTGGAGGGGTGACCCACGTTGCCTCTTCGGGCTGTGCCCGGCCGTGCCCCATGGGAACAGGCCCGGCCACCAGGCGCTCGCCATCATGCCCCACCTCCGGGCCTGGCTCCAGAGGGGGGCCCCGGTGACCCGCGTCCGGGCGAGGGAAATCTGGGTCCATGTTTTATCTTCTTCATAGAGGTCCTCGAGCTGCTCTTTGTCTGATCACTCACCTAGAACCTGTTTGCCTTGGGAGACCCTACCAGGGGGCATAAATCCCCCGGACAACATAGCTCCTAGGATCATTGGGACACGCAAACTCCTCTACCACGATAAGGTGGCAGCTCAGAGAGGAGATTCACCTTATTCTGATCATTTTAATCATTGCCATAACTGACTTCTTTCAAGCATTGATTTGCATTTTCATAGCAATGCACGTCTGACTTCAGGCAACAAATGTGTTCCAACATCCGGATACAAAACATTTGTGTTCTAATCATGATAACTAACAACAAGGATGACTAAATTTGGCCAAATGAGGATTCACAACCTTATCTTTTTGAAGCTGAATATACGGAGGATGAACTGCTGCTTCTAGAGGCGAGCACAAAGGAAGATTGAGACGTTGGAGCAGACGGAAGCCAGGAAAGTGAGGCGAAAGTGACTCAAAGCTGCAAATGTGGAATTTGGAGAGAAGCCATTTCCACATAAATAGAGCGCTTCACGATTCCAAAACAACTACAGCAGCAAGTTTGCTATTCGTGTTGTCCTTGGTAACGACCATTCTAAAGACTAAAGTAGGGTTAGTACGTACCGCCTTGTTACCGGGCTGGTTGCTGTCGTAGCCAGTGGTCAGGTCGCGGACAGCAGTGATGGCGAATGGACCGCATTTGGTTGGGTAGGAATCCTTGCTGCCGCCGTAGTTACGCAGGTCCTCGAATAGGCTGCGGATGACTTTCTGGTCGTGGCAGATGAAGTAAGAGTTCTTACTCAGGTGGTAGCCGTACCTGGGATTACAGAATATCAGAAAAACATCACCTTCTGCCTGGGAATAATACAGTGCATCAGGAAAGTATTCACAGTGATTCACTTTTTCCATGTTTTTTTATGCAACAGCCTTATTTCAAAATGGGATACATATATTTTTGTCCTCAAAATTCTACACACAATACAGCATAATGACAATGTGGAAATGTTATCATTTTAATTTCTGCAAATTTATTACAACAAAAAAATGCAATGTACAAAACCCAAAACCAGTGAAATAAATGGTAAATAAAAACAGAATACAGTGATTTGCAAATCATTTTCAAATTATACTCAATTGAAAATTCAGCAAAAACAAGAAATTTAATGTTTGAACTGAGAAACTTTTTTTTTTTTTCAAATAATAAGCTCATGCCCAGCAAAGCCTGCAGCGTTTCTGGGTGTTTTTGATAAATAGCTTTTGCTTTGCATAGTAGAGTTTTAACGTTCACTTACAGATGTAGCGACCAACTGTAGTTACTGACAGTGGTTTTCTGAAGTGTTCCTGAGCCAATGTGGTGATATCCTTTACACACTGATGTTGGTTTTTGATGCAGTACCACCTGAGGGATTGAATGTCACGGGCATTTAATGTTACGTGCAGTGATTTCTCCAGATTCTCTGAACCTTTTGATGATATCATAGACCCTAGATATTGCCTTGCATAAGCTGGTTGAGAAATATTGTTCTTAAACTGTTGGACAAACTGCTCACGCATTTGTTGACAAGGTAGTGACCCTCGCCCCATCCTTGTTTGTGAATGACTGAGCATTTCATAGAAGCTACTTTTATTCATGGCACCCATGGCAGCATCATGGTGTGGGGGATGGCTATCAGTGGCAGGAACTGCAAATCAAGATAGTCAGGATAGAGGGAAAGATGAATGCAGCAAGGTCCAAAGACATCCTGGGTGAAAACATACACTTCCCATCCAACCTGATGGAGCTTGACAGGAGCTGCAAAGAGGAATAAGAGAAACTGCCCAAAGATAGGTGTGCCAAGCTTGTGGCATTGTATTCAAAAAGACTTGAGGCTGTAATTTCCACCAAAGGTGCGTCAAAGTATTGAGCAAAGGCTGTAATTTCTTATCAACATCTGTGTTTTTTGTTTTTCTTCTTTTTTTAATTAACAAAAAACAAAAGCAAAAAAATAAACATCATATTGTCTTTAAATGGATATTGTATGTAGAATTTCGAGGATAACAATTAATGCATTCCATTTTGGAATTAAGGCTGTAACATAAAAAAGTAAAATGCTGTGAATACTTTCCTGATGCATTGTGCGTAATTTTTTACTTTTTAAATTCGATCTCAATTCTGTACACTGCTTCTGGAATTTAAATTTTCCTGATGGAACTCTCCAGAAGGAATCAATCAATCACTCAATCTATCAATCTGTCTGTCTGTCTGTCTATCTATCTAATTAAAAGTGAAAGTATCAATGATTGTCACATACACACACTCGGTGTGGCGAAATTATTCTCTGCATTCGACCCATCACCCTTGATCACCCCCTGGTAGGTGAGGGGACTAGTGAGCGGCAGCTGTGGCCATGCCCGGGAATCATTTTTGGTGACTTACCCCCCAATTCCAACCCTTGATGCTGAGTGTAATGTGTGTACTTGTGTTGCTTACTCTTCATAGATGCTCGTGAGTTGCTGAGAAAGACTCTTGTGTTTAGCAGCCAGGTAGGAGACCATTTCTCCAGCTATGGCAGCAGCGCTCACCCCATCTTTGTCCAACACTGACGGACTGCACATGTAGCCTGCAACACACACACGTGCACACACAATTCAAGGCAATGCAATTTGATGATAAGCATGGGGCAAAACATAATGCTGGTAAAGACCGAAGATCCACAGACATGTTTTTAAAGGCCATCAGGGACATGAACAATATCAAGATCTGATAGCTCAGTTACAGCTCATGTTATTCTATTCTGTGTTGTATGTGTTTTATGTTGCACCATTGCGCCAAGTAAAATTCCTAGTTTGAGAACCCGTTCTCAAATAATGGCAATAAAAACTCTTCTGATTCTATTACCGATTATTAGTCATCAAGGAGGCAGATACCCGATATTTAGAGCCGACATTTATTCATTTGCAGTAGAAGTTATTAAAACATGAATAGTAATAACAATAATAGTAGTAATAATAATAATAATAATAATAATAATGGAATAGATTTATATAGCGCTTTTCTATCACTAGCTACTGAAAGTGCTCACAGAGAAGTGAACACCCACTCCACATTCACACAAGGTGGTGGTAAGCTACATTTGTAGCCACAGCTGCCTTGGGGTAGACTGAAGGAAGCGTGGCTGCCAATTTGCGCCTACGACCCCCACCCATCATTCATTCACCAGTGTGAGCGGCACTGGGGCCAAGGGGGAGGTGTCCTGCTCAAGGACACAATGGCAGTGATTTGGATTGGCAAGAGGCAGGGAGCGAACCTGCAACCAAGGTTTTCCAAAATAAATCAACTCAAGTTATGGAAAAAAACATGCCAACATGGCACTGCCATATTTATTATTGAAGTCACAAACTGCATTAATTTTGTTTAACATGCCTCAAAACAGCAGCTTGGAATTTGGGACATGCTCTACCTGAGAGCATTTGGAGGTTGAGGTGGGGATATATTGTAGCGTCCCGGAAGAGTTAGTGCTGCAAAGGGTTCTGGGTATTTGTTCTGTTGTGCTACAGTGCAGATGTTCTCCCGAAATGTGTTTGTCATTCTTGTTTAGTGTGGGTTCACAGTGTGGCGCATATTTGTAACAGTGTTAAAGTTGTTTATACGGCCACCCTCAGTGTGACCCGTATGGCTGTTGACCAAGTATGACTGGCATTCACTTATGTCTGAAAAGCCATAGATATTATGTAACAGGGCCGGCACGCAAAGGAAGTGCCTTTTAAGTTTATTTGCGCGCTGTACTCCTCCCTATGTCCGTGTACACAGCGGCGTTTGAAAAAGTCATACATTTTACTTTTTGAAACTGATACCAATAATTTTGAAACCGATACCGATAATTCCCGATATTCCATTTTAAAGCATAATATCGGACTGCCGATATTATCGGACATCCCTACTAATAATTGACTAGAATAGGATGACAAAACTATTCAAATAAAAACAATAAACTATTAATAATAATCAAAGTACCATTACAAAATAAAATCAAAAATAAATGAATAAAACAAAAAATTAAACATCTAATCGAAATAAGTGTCTGACCCAAGAGCGTAAATTAGCATGGTCATCTGTTACTAAGCTGCCAAAGAAAATTATATTATATATATAATAATTCACATAAAATATGTCCCCTTATTGCAGAACATGTTTTGATTCTATGAGTGTTGGGTTTCAGCCGCACAGGTGTGCATGCGCTCTTTAATTAAGTTCCCAGGGCTCTGTGTACATGCAGGCTGGTTTTAAAGATAATGCACGTCATTTTACATCTAAAGTATATCAAAATAAACAGGAGGTGTAGTGCCACCAAGTCAGCTATTGCTGCTTTTGTCAGGCTTCTGATTGGACAAAATGTGCAAGAGAGCAGCTGTATGTGTGTGTGTAGACATAGATGGTCAAGAAACTACACTTGCGTGGATGGAGATTGTTTTAACCCCAAATATGTTTTTGGAATTCTCCCATGTTGGTGTGGACATGACCTCAGCCTGATTAACTGGTGTAGTTGTATGTTGCATTGCTTAATGCTGCAGGCACTTTAATTTAGCTTAGGAAGAATAATTTACAATAGGCCTTAATGTGAATCACATGAAAGCAGCTCGTGATACGAGGCGGATCCCTGCAATTCTTCTAGTTGAGCACCACAAGTTCATGATAAGAGGGTGTGTGCGAGTGTGTTTACCTATGGCCTCCTCAAAGGCGAACAGAACCGTCTTGCCCCAATTCAAAAGGTCCCTGGCTCTGTTCCCCATCCACTTGAACCCGGTCAGTGTTTCCTGTTTCCACAGAAACAGTTGTATTTGTTGTGTGCTCCTGCCCCAAAAAGCTCCTCCTTCTTTACATTACCTCAAAGTGGAAGCCTTCCTTGAGGGCAATGGCGCGCAAAATCTTGGATGAGACGGTGCTTGCTAACATGTAGACATTTTTCACGGCGGCAGCGTTGGTCTCCTGCTCTTTCCAGCAGTGGAACATCCACCATCCCAGTAAGGCTCCCAGTTCGTTGCCACTAAACACACGCCACTCTCCACTAGACAAGACATAACATACCATAAATTCGGGACTAGGAGACGCTATTTTTTTTCCGACGCTTTGAGCCCTGCGGCTTATAAAATGGTGCGGTTATTTTTATGGATTTTTCTTTGCTGGCGGCCGTAATACAAATAGTTTGAAAAAAAAAAAAAAAAGGCAAAGACACTGAATAGGTGTGTTATTGTTTGTGCTATGGCGCCCTCTTTTGAACTATGGCGCCATCTTTTGAACTCCTGCTCTTACCAGCTGTGGAACATCCACCATCCCAGTAAGGCTCCCAGTTTGTTGTCACTAAACACAGGCCACTCTCCACTAGACAAGACATAACGTACCGAAAATCCCGCACTGGGCGACGCTATTTTTTTTTCTCCAACGCTTTGAGTTCAGCGCCTTATAAAACGGTGCGGCTATTTTATGGATTTTTTCTTTGCTGGCGGCCATAATTGATATAGTTTAAAAAAATATGGCAAAGCAAAGACACTGAATAGATGTGTTATTGTTTGTGCTATGGCGCCATCTTTTGAACTCCTGCTCTTTCCAGCAGTGGAACATCCACCATCCCAGGAAGGCTCCCAGTTCGTTGCCACTAAACACATGCCACTAAACACATGCCACTCTCCGCTGGACAAGACATAACGTACCGTAAATTCCGGACTAGAAGACACAATTTTTTTCCCCGAAGCTTTGAGCCCTGCGGCTTATAAAACGGTGCTGCTATTTTATGGATTTTTTCTTTGCTGGCGGCAATGATACAAATAGTTCAAAAATAAAAAATTAAAAAACAAAGCAAAGACACTCAAAAGGTGTGTTATTGTTTGTGCTATGGCACCATCTTTTGAGCGAGTTCACTCACAGCACGTGTGTTTTTTTTGTTGTTGTTTTTTTTACAGAGCTTTCAACTGGAAGAAGAAATGATGTTCCACCTTTTAATGGAGTCTTCATTCATTAATCCAAGCCACGTTTCTAAGTTTTACAATATAACTAAAACAATTCTTACTTACAAAACCATCCCGTGTTGTAATGTTTTATTTGTATGTGCTATTGTAATGTAATGTAGTGATCGTCGTCGGCATTGGCTAATGTGCTAATACGTTTACAAGTGTTTGTGTTAGTATTATTAACTTACTTTTGTTTTGTTTCAGTTTCACAAATTCCTCAGTAAATTCACCAAATCGTCACCGTGTTGCGCTGATTGGAGAGCCAGCTTGCGCAGCTGGTGGGTCCATGACGATGACTTCTGTTTTGTTTGATCAGCTGTTTTACTGCCTTGTTAAAAGAGCTTTTGGAAAAAAATTAAGGTATATAAATATAAACATTTACAAAATATTTCTGTGTAAATAACTCATCTCGCAACGGACATATCTGCGGCTTATAGTCTGGTGCGGCTACCATATGGAAAAATGTTTATTTATAATAAAATTTAAAGGGTGCAGTTCATATAGCCCGGAAAGTATAGTACATAGGGGACGGCGTGGCGAAGTTGGAGGGGACGGCGTGGCGAAGTTGGTAGAGTGGCTGTTCCAGCAATCTGAGGGTTGCTGGTTCAAACCCCACCTTCTACCGTCCTAGTCACGTCCGTTGTGTCCTTGGGCAAGACACTTCACCCTTGCTCCTGATGGGTCCTGGTTAGCGCCTTGCATGGCAGCTCCCGCCGTCAGTGTGTGAATGTGTGTGTGAATGGGCGAATGTGGAAGTACTGTCAAAGCGCTTTGGGCTCCTTAAAAAAGGGGTAGAAAAGCGCTATACAAGTACAACCCATTTACCATTGTGTCACTTAAAAGGGGAACTGCACTTTTTTGGAGTTTTGCCTATCATTCAGGGTCCTTATGTAAGAAGACAACAACACATTTATTTTTCTTCCCCTTATTTACATTTCAATGATTTTATACAGACTCCAAAAAAATATCAACACACCTTTCTTGCTTCTCAGCGGCAGCGAGTCGATCGGCGTCTGGGTCGTTAGCCAACACCACAGTAGCGCCCTCAGCCTTGGCCAGGTTAAAGGAGAGCGTCTGTGGCGCACAACAACAACCCCCACACATCAACGATGGCATTAGCACAACTCTGCCATCGCTTAAACCTTGCATGCATACCAGGACTCCCTCTCCCTCCTCGGGATTGGGATATTTGACCGTAGGGAATTCGGGATCTGGATCTTTCTGCTCCGCCACAGGGTACGGAGGGTGAAGGTCGAAGGCCTTGAAGGCTGCTTGCACGAAGGTGTGGCCCACACCGTGCACGGACGTGTGCACAATTTTCACATGGGAACTCTTGTTGAGGTCCCTGGAGAGGAGGCAACACGACAACGATGTAATGTAGAACATCCTGATGAACAAGTACCACATGTTTTCTCCTGGTGTGGTACGAGCCCACCTATTTGAAACATTTTCGGTTAACGAACCTTTAATCCGTGCTAAATACGCGTCTGTGTGCAAACCATTCATTTTGTGTCCTGCTGGCAGCCATTTTGTGCTAGCTCGTATTGAAGAGATTGAAGAAGCAGGCTTCGTACCACAGCAAGTTTTTATTTGTGATGAGAACGGAATGTTACGAAAAAATATGCCAAAGCGGACTTATTTCACAGCGGAGGAGAAGACTACCTCTTGTTCAGCGGCTCCTCTTCCAAGAACGAGCACGCATGCACGTTTATAATGTCTATTTTCTGCTGGATCTACCGTATTTTTTGGATTATAAATCGCAGTTTTTTTCATAGTTTGGCCAGGGGTGCGACATATACTCCAGAGCGACTTATGTGTGAAATCGTTAACACATTACGGTAAAATATCAAATACTATTACCGTACTTTTCGGACTATAAGTCGCGTTTTTTTTGTAGTATGGGTGAGACTTGGCCAAACTATAACAAAAAAAATAAAAATAAAAACTGTGGACTGTGGAGAAGAATGCGACTTAAAGTCCGAAAAATACGGTATTTATCTCATTCGTGGAAGAGACGAAGAAAATGTCAGCAATCGTCACACACATGTCAGCCAATTACAATTCGGCTCTCTATTTTATGCGGCAGCTACTACATGTAGCATGTATGTTACTTAAGTAAAGCACCGTACAAGTATTAAGTAAACAATGAATTATATAACTGGGCTAGATCAGAAGAAACTAAATTCAGCTCTAGGAATGGAGAGTAATGAAGACTGAACACAGGTTTTAAGTTTAAATGGTACCAAATTGTATTAAAGAATTATAGGAAAAATAAACAACAACAAACAGACATGTAAATTCGAATGGCCATTCACATTTCCAACATAAATTACAGTACGTTCAATATTTACAATGTGATACAGTACTTGATTCAGTCCTTGTTTTTACCAAAAATGGTATTTGCGCAACACGACAGTTCATTAAACGACTTCGCCAAGTCCATGTTGTGGTGGCAGTGTTCAGAGGGGTTTTAGTGAAGGTAACGGGTAAATGTGAAGGTTCAGGAGACAGAAATGAATATGTTGCGTTATGGAAAAACCAAAGGGAAAAAACAGAGCGGCTGCTGAGGAGCCTCCTACCCGCCCGGGGCTTGGTTGGGTGGATTCAGTTCGGTTGATTCGTTTCCAGGCATAAAGCTTCAGACTCTAGTTCAGGCTCTAGCTCGCCATCCAACATGGCCTGTACAACAAGGGCAGGACCAGTCAATTTTCCAGTGCGCGCACACAAAACACATTCAGATACTAAATAATACTACTGTATTCAAATAGCAAGTATATTTCTTAATATTGTACAATAAATAATTCATAAATCCAATTAGAATAAATAATATAAAAAATGTTATATCAAAATATTCATTCTCTAATATCAAAATGTACCCAATGCATCCACAAATAAGGTGCATAGCAGACAGTGGTTCACTGGACTGCATCATAAAATGCATTGGATGCATAGCATTGACAACCATCAAACAATTAACACAACCCAGAAACAAATCAGACAATTGTTGATAGTGCTAACGTTTCATTCAGTTTACTATATTCAGAGAAACAGGCATATAAGTAGATGCTAACAGCTCCATTCAAAATGAATGTAGCTGGTAAGCTACACAGATGCAACTCACCAATTCCGCAGATAAATCACACTTAAACACTCTCGCACAACGACCCACGGCTTCAGTAGTTGGCTCCTGCAGTCCGACATTATTACATTTCAGTAAAAAGGCTTAGTTAATAATTAAAAGCGTCAAAACCGAGTCACATACCTGCAGCAACGTCCCTCTCGCTCTTCCTGGAAGCAGCCCACTACTGGATTTTATGCTTCCCGCAATAGGTCACGTGACCGCGTGACGTAATGACGCACGCAAAAACACAAAAATAAATAGGATATTTAATTGGGATTTGAAAGGTTATTTAAATAGAAAGGATATTTAAGTAAAATGATATTTAAATAGAAAGATATTTAATTAGAAATAATATTCAATGGCGTTTTAAAAGGATATTTAAATGAGGATATTTAATGGGGGTTTTGTCACCCAGGTTACATCCATATACTGTATTTAGAGATGTCCGATAATATCGGACTGCCGATATTATCGGACGATAAATGCTTTAAAATGCAAAATTGGAAATTATCGGTATCGGTTTCAAAATGATCGGTATCGGTTTCATAGAGTAAAATTTATGACTTTCCAAAACGCCGCAGGGAGAAGTACAGTGCGCCAATAAACCTTAAAGGCACTGACTTTGCATGCTGTCCCAATCACATAATATCTACGGCTTTTCACACATACATGTGAATTCCACGCATACTTGGTCAACAGCCATACAGGTCACACTGAGGGTGGCCGTATAAACAACTTTAACACTGTTACAAATATGCCCCACACTGTGAACCCACACCAAACAAGAATCACAAAAACGTTTCGGGAGAACATTCGCACCGTAACACAACATAAACACAACAGAACAAATACCCAGAACCCCTTGCAGCACTAACTCTTCCGGGACACTACAATATACACCCCCCCGCCCACGTCAAGCTCTCTCAGGGAGAGCATATCCAAAATTCCAAGCTGCTGTTTTGAAGCATGTTAAAATAAAAAAATGCACTTTGTGACTTCAATAATAAATATGGCAGTGCCATGTTGGCGTTTTTTTTCCCATAACTTGAGTTGATATATTTTGGAAAAACTTGTTACATTATTTAATGCATCCAGCGGGGCATCACAACAAAATTAGGCATAACAATTTGTTAATTCCACGACTGTATATATCGGTATCGGTTGATATCGAAATCGGTAATTAGAGTTGGACAATATCGGATGTCGGCAAAAAAGCCATTATCGGACATCTCTAACTGTAATATTGTACATGGTAATTGTGATATATTGTATATATCACATAAACATATACTGTAATATATCAGTATATATCATATACTGTACATATATCATGTAAATATTACATATATGTTATATTTTATATTGCTATTATGGTAAATTTTTTGTCTATTTTATACCTGCTTTATCCTTTCCATCCTTTGTAACTGAGCTATTGTATGGAATAATTTCCCTTGTGGGTTAATAAAGTTTGTCTAAGTCTAAGTCTAAAATGCCCCAAACATGTGATTTCTTATAGTACGTTTTTTAGAACTGTGTTTTGTATTTATCACTGTTCTGGGTAAATCCCTCCAATATCCATCCATCCATTCTGTAATGCTTATTCCCTTTGGGGTGGCGGGGGGCCCTGGTGCCTATCTCATCTACAATCAAGGCGGAAGGTGGGGTACACCCTGGACAAATCGCCACCTCATCGCAGTGTCTTATCATTTGAAGTCTGTGTGAGTGAGCTGACAATTAAACTGCATTGTTACATATGCTTGCTTTATTTTGATGAATGGGCATATGTTTTGACCGAAGTGTGTCATTTAGCAAATAATCTAGGAATTAAGAAAATTGAATTGGACACACACAGTTAGTAAAATTGTGTTTAAGCAAATGAAAAAAACTGCATTACGCACCAGCTGTTTGATTGTATCATGCATCTTAGTTGTAGTTGTCATTAACAACTGTTGACAGTGAAAAGGGGCAAACCGCTAATGTCAATAGCAGAGAAATGCATATTAGAATCAAGCTAGCCCTTTTTTGGGTGGAGAAGTGGAGCCTTACTTTACTTAGGTTGGAGTGTTTTTTGAGTCAATTTCTTTGATGGCATTGAAAATTGCAACGTCACCGAGAGTTAGTTTGGTTGAGTCCACTCTCAGTGCTGCTGGAGTGATCGCCAAGAGCTGAAGTGTAAAAAGCCGGCTCAGTCAGTAATCGGGCCACCCGCCAAAAAAGTACCGTATTAGGAGTAAAACAGACTAATACTCCATGTATGTTTAATTTTTCAATTGCCCAAAAATGCTTTTTACTGGCTTAAATGGTCTTGTAGACCCCTCGACTGCAAAAGTACACGTTGCCATAACCTTAGTAGTTGGTGTCCATCATGTGGTACCTGTGATGACAGTGTTTCTGGATGGCTTTGAAGTAATGCGTGTGGATTTCCTGGTAGGGGTCTTCAAGAAGAGAGTTCTTCAGTGCACCCTCTGTGTCCCAAGATCCCGACCAAGGCTCCAGATTGTCCATTATGGCCTCGGAGATGCCTTTGTCGTGAGGGGACACTATCTGGGCGCCGTTCTCCCAGTACACCTACAACAAGGGGGGGCTGTCAGGAGAGAAAGCTTTCACACAAACAGTGGGGGAAAAAAATGGTACCTTGTAGCCATTGTCTTGTTTGGGGTTGTGAGAGGCGGTCACCATGACGCCAGCACACAGACCCAGGTGTGATACCGTGAAAGGCTGCACAGATAAAACATTACGTGGTGTTTGTACACATCTCACATGTTGGGTGTGTTTTCTATTCACATTCAGTATTGCCTGTGTTATGCAAAGTGCACTTAAGTGGGACAAAGTGGAATTTATCTGATGTACCGTGTTTTTTGCACTATAGAGCACTGGTGTATAAGCTGCACCCACTATATTTTGAAAGAAATATATTTTTTCATATGTTAGCCGTAGATATATACGTTGCGAAATGAGTTATTTACACATAAATATTCTGTAAATCTTTATTTTCATACCTTAATTGTTTCCAAACAGTGTCTGTAACAAGGCAGTAAAACGGCTGATCAAACGGGAAGTACATTTTCAACCCACAAAACCTGCCATGAGCCAACTTCGCGAACAAATATCCATGAAATAGTCGTTCCGTCTTATAAGCCGCAGGGTTGAAAATCCAGGAGAAAAATAGTGGCTTACAGATCGGAATTTACAGTAAGTTAATAATACGAACACAGACACTTGTTAACATATTAGATAATGCCAACGATACGTACACGTACAAATATGCATGAAAACACTCCTACAGACATCACATATGGGACGGTTTAGTAAGTAAGAATTGTTTTAGTTATATTGTACAATTTACAAACGTTGCTTGGACTGACAAATGAAGAATCCATACGAGTAGAAACGCTATGGACGATTAAAAGACAGAACGGCACTTATGTCTCCGGTTCAAAGCTTTAAAACAGGCCTGGGCATTTATTTTGACTCGGGGGGCCTTATTTAGAGGAAAAAATGTGTCCAGGGGCCGGAATATCTATTTTTAGGAACACTAATACAAAACCTCACGATAATGTCTGCTAAAATGCAAAGTTCAATGCTAAAAACGTTATGGCAGACCAACCCTAAAAAACGTAATGGAATTTTAAATTTTTCTATGAAGGATATAACACTGAATATTGCCAAGATATGAATGTCACACCCCCTTTCGATCGACATATTTTACAATCAAAAACGCAACAAAAATGCAACAAACAGTGAAATATTAACAGGAAGGGTACAAAATAAACCCACCTACAATCTGATGTATCTGATATATCACTAAACTTTAGAACTTTGTTGTGAAAATCTCCTTCCGCGTCCGTGGAAACGCTTCCCGCCCACACTGCTTGGTGCCTCGTCTGAGCTGCTGTGACATAGATTACCATAGTAACTAATGAGATGACCATAGTAACTGGTAAATCATCCCAAAGCACAAATTCCAACCATTAAAATACTTTGTATAGTTCAAGACTTACGGTCATTAGAAAAACATAATGGCCGCTACAGTTTACATCTTAAAGATCTCAAAAAATATAGTAAATCTGAACAGCCGGTATGGGCATCTTCATCAACTCTATGATTTGCCTGAGAAGCTGGACAGGACAAAAAAAAAAAAAAAAAAAGATATCAAAAAATTATTTGGGAATGTCCGTCGGGCCAGATTGAAAAGCTCAACTGGCCGATGTGGCCCCCGGCCTTAATTTGCCCAGGTCTGGTATAAAAGGTTCACTTAACTGCGCCTGCAGTGAGCAAACTCGGCCAGAAGATGTCGCCATAGCACAAACAATAACACACCTTTTTTAGTTTATTTGCACGTGTTTAATGAAAACTATTTGCATTATGGGCATTAGCAGAGACAATTCCATAAATTAGACTAGATTAGAGATTAGATAGTACTTTATTTATTCCTTCAGGAGAGTTCCTTCAGGAAAATTAAAATTTTCAGCACAATCCCATTTAAGCATAATTAGCTGTACTCATAGTTTGGAATTTAACGTAAACTCTCATTTTAAAGTGAAACCATTCTGTCATTAAAAAGGGAAGCTCAAGCAGCATCATACCACAAAGGGAGTGGGAGTGATGTCGGAGAAGAGGTGCACGGGGACCCCTCGACTGGTGAACACGGCGCCCGCCAGCTTGGCAAAGTGCTTGCTGCTGCCCCCGCTGGGAGGGTGGGCTCGGGCGTCGTAGCCGATCACCACACCTCGCTCTCTGAGGTTGTCAAAGCTCTCCTCCAGGTAGCGACAGAAACCCTGCCAAGGAAGAAGGAGAGACAAAGATGAGTGCAGAAACAGCAACACAAAGTCAATATCAGACGACAAAAAAAGTCATCAACCTCTAAGGCTTAGTGGCCACATGCATGGACAGCACCTTTTAGCTCTTACTTCCAATTTGTGCACACTACTGAACTGGGGTCTTATGGCCACTTATGTGGACCCTTATACTGCCGTCTGGTGGTGTCAGAAGAGTATAACATACAATGGAATTTGGAATAAAATTGTAAAAATAAGAATTAGCATGTCAATAAACATAAAGTCACGTTTGTGTACTCATTGACTAAGTACATCATATCAAAAGATGATTCTTAGGGTCCAATAAATCCAAATAGCAAAGAGAAATAAAAAAAGCATGTAAACAAACAGCTTGGGTCTTAATAGGTTAACTCACGTTTTCAATATTAACACCTCCATTTATGAACCCCTCATTGTACAAACATGTCCATTTAGGAAATATGCTTTGGTGTACAAACAGTTCATCTATCCATTGTGTGTCTCACAGTGTGGCCATTTTGTGCCCGGCAGCACATCCATCGGCGGTGCCCACTCAGTCAACACAGTAGTGCATTTGTTAGCTACTGTGATAGGTGCTAATTAGTGTACTTTTCAAGTGTCTTAGAGCCATTTCACTACATTAGTTTTGGTAAATCAATAAGAGTCCAAAGAAAGCCACGGACAAGCAACATTCATAAAGTAGCATCAGAATAGGGCTGGGCGATATGGCCTTTTATTAATATCTCGATATTTTTAGGCCATGTCCCGATACACAATATATATCTCTATATTTTGCCTTAGCCTTGAATAAACACATCAATCATATAATCACAGCAGTATGATGATTCTGTGTCTACATTAAAACATTCTTCTTCATACTGTATGAATACATGCTACTTTTAAACTTTCATGCAGAGAGGGAAATCACAACCAAGTCAATTTAGCAAAAGCGTATTTATTAAACAGTAATTAAGCAGTGGCACAAACATTCATGCCATTTCCAAAACAGAAACTGCAAGATTGTCAGACATTTTAAAACAAGTTATGAGTGCACTTTTGTGCATGATGTCACTAAGATGACTTATCAAAACAACACTACATTAAAGTCCACTTTTTGTACAAAACGCCATTACAATAGTTTAAAAGAAATAAAGTGCACTTTTGTGCATGATGTCACACAAGATATTTCAATAAGTGTCAAATAAAAATGAGCCGCATAATAGGAAATCAAATAGTGTATGTCTGTCACTATGTGGTAGGTTCCTGCGGACATTATCTCCTTCTGTTGTTGACTATTTTTTTCCATACGGTGTTGATCTGGAAATAGTTGCTTCTGCATTTTGTTGGTGTGGCACCGAACAGAGATATTGACATGCGGCGTTTCAAGCACTCCTTAATCTCTAGCGGGTGACTTTTCAAATTTGTAGCAACGCTTTTGACGCATAATTGTTCAACATCTTCCCGCTTGAAGCCAAACCATCGCCAGACGATGGACTCTGTGCTGTTTTTCTTCTGAATTAATTCTTCCCTCATTTACCAGATTCGCACCTTCTCTCTCTCGTATTACCACTCGCACTGCACTGTTAGCATCACAGCTAACCTTACCATGTCTCTCAAATCCGTGGGAGCATGTGACATTGTACACGTGACGTTGTACACGTGACGTATGTAAGAAGGTGCATTTGTTTTAAGTCTCTGTAATAAGGAGAGACAAGAAAGAGTGGGAAACGCATGCAGTGTAATGCCCGCAGCTTAAAACAAATGCGTGATAACGTATACACGAATATCACATTATTGTAATTTTCTATATCGCACAGAGACAAACCCGCGATATATCGATATATCGCCTAGCCCTACATCAGTGTTCTCGACACTGCCTCTACCCCTCCCCCCGCTGCGGACAAAGAAGGGATTTTATTTTTTATTCCTAATCATTGTAGCGACCTCGCTGTTAAAGTTTAGTCCTTTTTTTCATTTCAAACTGCGAGCGCACCACGGGGCTAGTGACAGTGTGTCAGCGTGTTGGCAGAGTGGCTACAAATGAGGACAGTTTAGCTTGTTGTTTTGACTTTGTTATTAAATAGAAAAGTTGATCCATCACCTCCTTGGTTTGTTTATTTGATGTACAGTGTTGTATACAACTTTATACTGTGTACAAACAATTTTAATTTTCCTGAGGGAACTCTCCTGAAGGAATCAAAAGAGTACTATTTATCTATCTTAACCTTTACTAAATTATGGACATTTGTCAAGGCTGGAACCAATTATTTGTATTTACATTGTTTCTTATGGAAAAACTTGCTTCACTATACAAAACTTGTATTTTCAAACCCTGCTTAAGAACCAATTAAGCTCGTATTTTGAGGTTCAACTGTATACGAAACAACTTATTGTCACTATAATCTGTGCAATTGTAGAAGGGATAGCGTGTGAATGCACAAGTCCAGGGCAAGTGGAGTGTGTGGATGTTGGAACGGTACGAATCGGATGACAAATGTGGGCGTTGCACAACTTCAAAAATCCCCGATCATTTTAATGGGAATTTCATGGAAACTTGTAAAAGTTTGCAAAAGGGAATTTTGTAGAATATGCAACGTAGAAAAATTGCTGTGAGCGAACTGAGTGGGTTGGCGTTGGAATTTTGTTAATTGGTCGGGAAACTCCGGAGCAGTAACAATTTTTATTGGTGAATAGGTGTTACGTAAAAACGGGAATACTGGGAAGGTCAAGAATGTTTGTGACAAATAAGAGATAGCTTGAATGTCCTGACTGAGAGGAACACTGATGGTGGAACGGTAAAAATCGGATGAAAAATGTGGGAGAAGAAGTCAAAAGAAAGAAAAAGGGTAAAAAAACTGAAAATTCCAGGTAAATAAATAATGATAAATGGGTTGTACTTGTATAGCGCTTTTCTACCTTCAAAGTACTCAAAGCGCTTTGACACTACTTCCACATTTACCCATTCACACACACATTCACACACTGATGGAGGGAGCTGCCATGTAAGGCGCCAACCAGCACCCATCAGGAGCAAGGGTGAAGTGTCTTGCTCAGGACACAACGGACGTGACGAGGTTGGTACTAGGTGGGATTTGAACCAGGGACGCTCGGGTTGCACACGGCCACTTTTCCACTGCACCACGCCGTTCAGAACAGGGAAAATATGTTGGCCTGAATGTGCAGGGTGAGTGGAGAGTGTGGTTTTTGGAACTATTTGAATCGAGTGAGGAATGTCAGAAATGTGAAAGTTTGAAAAATGGCCCATTGTGGTTTTTTTTGTCTTCCTTTGCCATTACATTCTGAAAATATTACAATAAAAATATAGAAAAAAACTAGCGGCAGCGGTAAACAAAGGTGGGTAGTAACGCGCTACATATACTCCGTTACATCTACTTGAGTAACTTTTGGGATTAATTGTACTTCTAATAGTAGTTTTTATGCAACATACTTTTACTTGAGAGAAGAAACGCTACTTTTACCCCGCTCCATTTATCTACATTCAGCTCGCTACTCTTTACTTTTTTATCGATCTGTTAATGTTTGTTTTGGTTTATGACAGACATTCAAAAAATACGCATGCCTGCGTTTCACCTAACACATGCAGTCACTGGTGACGTTGGACCAATCAAACAGAGCCAGGCGGTCACATGACCCAACTTAAACAAAGTTGAAAAACGTATTGAGGTGCTACCATTTAGTGGTCAATTGTACGGAATAAGTACTGTACTGTGCAATCTACTAATAAAAGTTTCAATCAATCAATCAAAAGTGTAAAGAAAAAAAGGACAGTTTTTATTTCAACCGTACTTCCCGTCCAAAGCCTAAAGACTGATCGCACAGTTCCTGTCTTCACAATAAAAGTGCCGCTCCATCGCGCCTGCGCTAACAAAATAAGAGTCTCCGAAAGCCAGCGCAAACAAGCTAGCAAACTACGGAGTTTTCCGCAAATGTATTTCTTATAAAGTGTATAAAAACGAATATGGAAGCTGGAGAAATAAGATGCCAAAAACCAATGACTTTCATGTGGTATTAGACAGAAAAGAGGAACTTTTTTTCTCCTCCGTTTGAAAACGTGGACGTTATCAGCACTACTGTCTGATTCCAATCAATGCAAGTCATCAGAATCAGGTAACACACCAACTTATATTCTTGTCTTCATGAAAGATAGGAATCTATATGTTAAACATGCATGCATATTCATTAAAACACCTTTAACATGTCAAAAAAAACGGCCAAAATAAATAAATATAAATGATATACTCTATATATAAATGTATGTATGTATGTATGTATGTATGTATGTATGTATATATATATATATATATATATATATATATATATATATATATATATATATATATATATATATATATATATATATCTCCACCCCGCCTTCCGCCCGATTGTAGCTGAGATAGGCGCCAGCGCCCCCCGCGACCCCGAAAGGGAATAAGCGGTTGAAAATGGGTGGATGGATGGATATATATATATATATATATTTCTATATATGTATATATATATATTTCTATATATACGTATATATGATATGTGTGTGTATGTATATGTATATATGAGGTAGATCACCTCGACCATGAATTGATTAACGTGGACCCCGACTTAAACAAGTTGAAAAACTTATTCGGGTGTTACCATTTAGTGGTCAATTGTACGGAATATGTACTGAACTGTGCAATCTACTAATACAAGTTTCAATAAATCAATCAATCAATGCCTACTGAGCCTATTGGTCTGTTAAGTTATTGTGGCTCAATGTGCCCTATTTTTTTTTATTTTAATGTACTATTATTTAATATATATTATTGTTTTAGTTGCTTAAGAGATATTCCTGGCTCTGAATTTGCTCATTGCTATTTTTTATGTTTTTGTGCATTATTAGTTGCCGTAATCATTAAACAATCATGTTACTCACCAGTTACTCAGTACTTGAGTAGTTTTTTCACAACATACTTTTTACTTTTACTCAAGTAAATATTTGGGTGACTACTCCTTACTTTTACTTGAGTAATAGATCTCTAAAGTAACAGTACTCTTACTTGAGTACAATTTCTGGCAACTCTACCCACATCTGGCGGTACAGTTTAGATCCATGAAGGAAAGAAGAAAGGGAAGGAATGTTTATAACTGAATACATTTACATATACATAAGTGTGTTTTCTTTTGTATTATTTCTTTTAATGAATTAAGTAATTAAGTTTATGACAACCTTTTTCCAAGACACAGTATAGAATGTGAGATATAACAGGATAATACATACATACATTTATCATTTGTTTTCAAAACGCTTAAAAAAAAGTGGGGCCCCAAGAATTTACCGTGGGACCCTGCGGGCCGGTTCTAATACTAATCAAATATCATCCCGGGGACCATAGATCATTCATCCTTGACTTTGACACACAGGCTCCAGACTGAGAACACAAAAACATCTGACCATGTTTAGACTACGATTGATCTGTGTTGTGTCTGTGTACTTCTGCTTTTACACAACATAGAGGAAGACCTTGCAAAACAGCTGTGTGTATGTGTGTTCTTGTATTTGTACCCTTCTTGAGACATCAAGGAGGAAAAGTACCTTCCATACGAGTTCAAACATAAATCAGAAAACCATTGCATCTAATAGAGAACGTCTCATTTGCACCCCTGGTGGTGAAATCTATCAAAATTAGGGTGGTCCTAAAAAAGGAGGGATTTCTCTAATTAACTGTGTCGCTTTTAAACGTGCTCCCCCTCTGGTCAACATATGTAATAACAAGTGTGTGTAAACATTCGAACTGCTTCCCTTCTGGCCAACATATGTAATAACAGGTGTGTGTAAGAAATTGAAATGTGGCCCCTTTGGCAAAAAAAATAAAAAAAATAAATAAATAAATATATATATATATATGTATATATATATATATATATAGAGAGAGAGAGCGAGAGAGCGAGATAGAGAGATATATGTAGAGATATACTGTAATTACTTGGAGTAAATAATGAAGATTAAAAAACAATTACAAAAAACAAATAAAAAAAATGAAATGAACTAAAAGCAGTCTTGTTCTCACAATGTGGTGACTTTCTCATTTTATTTCTGTTTCTGTAGTATTGCAATATTTTCTCATAAAATCATTAAATTTTTCATGTAAAAATATTACCTATTAATGCAAAATGGTGACATTTGTCATATAAAATTCTGACAGGGTGTACCCCTCCTTCCGCCCGAGTGCAGCTGGGATGGGCTCCAGCGACCACCCCACGACCCTGAACAGGACAAGCGGTAGAAAATGGATGGATGGATGGAATTCTGACTTGATCGCAATATTGCCAATTATTTTGTGGTAAAATAGTTAAATTTTTTTGAGTAAAATTAGGACCTTTGTGATAATTTTGCCAAGTAAAATTCCGATTATTATGATAATATTGCCGAAATGTTAAAATTTTCTGATAAAATTGTGACTTTTGTCAAGTAAAATTCTGACTTTTTCATAAAATTGCCAACATTTTAAGCTTTACTTGTAAAATTGAGACTGTCATTGTGTAAAATTCCAACTTTTATCATAACATTGCACAGATGTTCAGTTTTTCTTGAAAAATCTTAACTTGCTCTGAGTAAAATGACGACTTTTATCATAATACTGCCAAAATTATAAGTTTTTCTTGTGAAATTGTGAACTTTTTCTTGGTGAAATTCCAACTCATTTTTCACAACAAGCGTTTTTATATGTGCATAGTATGTATATATTATTAATGTTGTCAATACACATCTTTTTATGGCTGGAGAGGCTGGTCCTAAAGAGGGAGGCAATTTTTGGAGGTCTCAAGAAAGTAAGAAATACAAGAGTGTGTGTGTGTGTGTGTGTGTTATCCATTAACCCACCTGTGTGGTCTGGATGATAGTGAGATCATTCATGCAGGAAATGCCGGGGCCCATGGCAGCTCTCAGACCTGCGGTACCAAACTCCATCCTGGATGAGAAATGTTTCTTCAGTGTCTCTATGTCGTCGTCCTTCAGCAGCTTCTCCACCAAGGACACCGTCTTTGGGTTCTAGGGAGGTGAGGGGGGTAGTAAACACTGGTGTACAGTAGGTACAGTTCTGCTTTTGTCAAAACGTAGTCCCGGTTATTGACAACCAAAGAACGCGTGTAACAAACTGTCTGCCACGTGTCATTCTGTGGAGTCAAGTACACGTTAACAGGCCTCCAATTTGAACTTTTTTAAGGCCTAGGCAAGTGTGGCTTTAGCTCCAAGTATTAGCCATATTGTTATTAAAAGCGCTAACGCTGACAAACAATTTTTAATGGTGCCGTGATCACAGAGAGCTAACGAGTTTATGCTGCTCTAGTGACATGTTGAGCTGCTGCATCGCCTCGGAGTTGGTGAAAGTTAATTCTAGATTATAAATCATGCCGCTCACCTGAGGACATAAACCCAGGGGTTGGTCGACTTTGACATCCGACTCAGACCCGGAGATGGCGAGAAAGACACCAAATAAAAGACACTCGTTTGCGTCAACTTTTTTTTTAACCCCTTTTGAAGCTTATGATTAATTATTCATGTAAAGTAAAGTAAATTACCAATGATTGTCACACACACTAGGTGTGGTGAAATTTGTCCTCTGCATTTGACCCATACCCTTGATTACCCACTGGGAGGTGAGGGGAGCAGCGGGCAGCAGCGGTGCCGCGCCCGGGAATAATTTTTGGTGATTTAACCCCCAATTCCAACCCTTGATGCTGAGTCCCAAGCAGGGAGGTAATGGGTCCCATTTTGATAGTCGTTGGTATGACTCGGCCAGGATTTGAACTCACGACCTACCGAAACGGGAAGATATAAACATCCCATCAGTCTGTATTCCAGTGAGAGCAGACATTGTACAGTACCTGATTGTTTGCATATCTTGTTTAGCACTTAGCAATGCTGCAACATGATGCTTAGTGTTAGACTAAAGCTGCATCTGTTTAGCACACAGCCCTTAAAACTTGTCGATCGTCCTCCTTATTTTAGGCTCAAAAATATAAGTGTCTGATCATCATTTGTCCCAAAGCAGTTTTTGTTGTCTCCCATGACGTCTGCTATGATTAGTGTTGTTGTTGTAATAATAATAATAATAATAATAATGGATTCGATCTATATCGCGCTTTTCTATAATTAGATAGTCAAAACGCTCACAGAGAAGTGGGAACCCATCATTCATTCATACCTGGTGGTAGTATTTGAAAGGAAAGGCGAACGCTGTGATGCGTCTGTGAAATTAATATGCTGTACGCTTATTATGTTACATATAAACTTATAGTATGTATATAAAACGGTAATGAAAGTTTTTGGATATTTTTGGAGGGCTCATTGGCCGATAAATGCTTTAAAATGTAATATCGGAAATTACCGGTACCGGTTTCAAAAAGTAAAATGTATGACTTTTTAAAACACCGCTGTACGGAGTGGTAGACGGACGTAGGGAGAAGTACAGAGCGCCAATAAAACTTAAAGGCACTGCCTTTAGTAATATAATATCTACGGCTTTTCACACACACACACGAGCGAATGCAAGGCATACTTGGTCAACAGCCATACAGGTCACACTGAGGGTGGCCGTATAAACAACTTTAACACTGTTACAAATATGCGCCACACTATGAAGCCATACCAAACAAGAGTGACAAACATTTTCAGGAGAACATCTGCTCCTCGACAAGTGCCGTAAACACAACAGAACAAATACCCAGAAGCCCTTGCAGCACTAACTCTTCCGGGACGCTACAATATACACCCCCTGCTGTTGCCATTTTTTCCCCCCATAAATTGAGTTGATTTATTTTGGAAAACCTTGTTACATTTTGAATGCATCCAGCGGGGCATCACAACAAAATAAGGCATAATAATGTGTTCATTCCACGACTGTATGTATCGGTATCGGTTGATATCAGAATCGGTAATTAAGAGTTGGACAATATCGGAATATCGGCAAAAGAGCCATTATCGGATCCAGAATGCATTAAAAATGTTCCTGTCTTTCGTAAGAATTGTGAACAATTAGCATAAAAAAACTAAAAAAACGCTCTTATTATTGCAACTTCTAGTCTATTCTTATTTAGTGTAATTATACACGTGGTAAAAACATTACAAATCCCACCTTAAAGGTTGCACTGTTGTCTAAATAGGGTTTAATGTGCAGAGAACGCTTTGTGTTTTGCATTGTTACCTCTTCTCAGAACTGTACGGACCACGGACCCAATAAAAGGGTTAAGTCACTTAAGTGGATTAAGTGGGTGGTGAATAATTTCAGCGTGACTGTGATGACTAGCATGCTGTGTCCATTACTGCACATCACTGGGTCTTTGTGCAGGGATGGCAGACTGCTTCTCATTGAGGACCACGTCACAGTTGTTGCTGCCATGAGAGGACCACTTGTTACTACTAATAAGATTTTTTCCCAACATGCATTTGAATACTAAATATTTTTTTCACACACTCCATCAAAAATATCTGTAGATTTTACAGTAAAAAACTGACAGTTACCAGAATGTTACTGTAAAATTAACAGTGTTTTTACAACATAAAGTAACACATCAATCCATTTCCTACCGCTTGTCCCTTATACCCGGAAGGAACCCACGCAGTCACAAGGAGAACATGCAAACTCCGCACAGAAAGATCCCGAGCCTGGGATTGAACTCAGGACCTTTGTAATACAGTAAATGGAAAACAGTAGTTGTTGTTTTTTTTAAATCTGTAAATTATAGTGTTTTTTTTTCTAACATACTAGTATAAATAGAAAAACAGCACCCGGGATTGAACTCAGGACCTTCATATTGTGAGGCAGACACACTAACCCCTCCTCACCGTGCTGCCCCAAAGTAATACAGTAAATAGAAAACAGTAGTTTGTTTTTTTTAATCTGTAAATGAAATCGTTTTTTTTAAACATATTAGTGTAAACAGAAAAACAGCATCCAGGACTGAACTCAGGACCTTTGCGTTGTGAGGCAGACGCATTAACCCCTCTTCCACCATGCTGCCCTAAAGTACAGTAGTTTTTGTTTTTTTTTATCTGTAAATTGTAATGTTTTCTTCCAACATATTAGTGTAAATAGAAAAAACGCACCCAGGATTGAACTCAGGACCTTCATATTGGGAGGCAGACGCACTAACCCCTCTTCCACCATGCTGCCCTAAAGTAATACAGTAAATGGAAAACAGTATTTTTTTTTTTAGTCTGTAAGTTATAGTGTTTATTTTCCCAACATATTAGTGTAAATTAAAAAAAACGCACTCGGGATTGAACTCAGGATCTTCGCATTGTGAGGCAGACGCACTAACCCCTCTCTTCCACCATGCTGCCCTAAAGTAATTCAGTAAATGGAAAATCGTAGTTTTTTTTTCAAAATCTGTAAATTGTCATATTTTTTTCAACATATTAGTGTAAATAGAAAAATCGCACCCGGGATTGAACTCAGGACCTTCATATTGTAAGGTGACGCACTAACCCCTAGAGTAAATGGAATACAGTAGTTGTTTTTTTTTTTTAAATCTGTAAATTATAGTGTTTTTTTCCAACACATTAGTGTAAATAGAAAAAACGCACCCGGTATTGAACTCAGGACTTTCATATTGTGAGGCAGATGCACTAACCCCTGTCACACCATGCTGCCCTAAAGTAATACAGTAAATAGAAAACAGTAGTTTGTTTTTTTTAATCTGTAAATGAAATCGTTTTTTTTTTTACATATTAGTGTAAACAGAAAAACAGCATCCAGGATTGAACTCAGGACCTTTGTATTGTGAGGCAGACGCATTAACCCCTCCTCCACCATGCTGCCCTAGAGTACAGTAGTTGTTTTTTTTAATCTGTAAATTACAGTGTTTTTTTCCAACATATTAGTGTAAATAAAAAAACGCACTCGGGATTGAACTCAGGATCTTCGCATTGTGAGGCAGACGCACTAACCCCTCTTTCACCATGCTGCCTAAAGTAAGTCAGTAAATGGAAAATCGTAGGTTTTTTTTTTCTAAATCTGTAAATTGTCATGTTTTTTTCAACATATTAGGCATATGCTAATGATTTTGCGAAATGAGTTTGACCCGGCGTAAATTCCAGACATGCGCTAATAAAAATAATATTTCGCAAAACGAGTTTGACCCGGAGTTAATCCTGAGCCGGCGGTAATGGTAAGCATGCGCTAATTATTTTGCGAAACGAGCTTGACCCGGCAGTAATTCTAGGCAGGCGCATACTATATACCCGGCAGCATTTCAAGGAAATACGGTAGTTATATATATATATATATATATGTATATATATATATATATATATATATATATATATATATATATATATATATATGTACATATATATATGTACATATATACAGTATATATTTCAATGAATTACAGCTATATATAATCCAATCCAATCCATTTTATTTATATAGCACATTTAAACAACAAGAAAGTTTCCAAAGTGCTGCACAGCCATGTTAAAAACAATATTCAAAACAATATTATGCTCCACCAATGACTGAATAAAAACAAAAAATAAATAAATATAAAACCAATATAAAAAGAATATAAAAATAAATATGATTAAAAACAATTTTAAAGGGTAAAAGCAATTAACAGTAAAATAGAAATAAAAATGTATAAAAAACACAGAGGACCACAGAGTACAGAGGACCACACAACTCCAATAGTGTTAAAAGCCAAAGAATAAATGTGGGTCTTAAGACAAAACTTAAAACACTCCACTGTGGAAGCAGTTTGAACATGGAAGGGCAGAGTGTTCTAGAGCTTAGGGCCGACCAAAGAGAAGGCCCTGTCTCCCCTGGTTTTAAGTCTGGTCTTGGGCACCACGAGCTGAAGCTGGCTCTCGGACCTCAGAGCACGCGCAGGAGTCTAAATTTTGATGAGGTCCGAGATATGCTGAGGTGCCAGTCCATGTAAAGATTTAAAAACAAACAGCAATGTTTTAAAATCAATTCTGAAATGAACAGGGAGCCAGTGCAAACTCTGAAGAGTTGGGGTTATATGCTGGCGTTTCCTGGCCCCTGTTAAAAGTTGTGCTGCCGCGTTCTGGACTAACTGCAACCGGGAAAGAGCTTTTTGGTTAATGCCAGCATAAAGTGCATTGCAGTAGTCCAGGCCACTTGAAATAAAAGCATGCACGACTTGTTCAAAAAGGTTAAAAGATAAAAACGGTTTAACCTTTACTAAAAGACAAAGGTAATAAAAACACGATTTTAAAACGCCATTGACTTGTTTGTCTAGTTTAAAATCGCTGTCTATAGTGACGTTAAGGCTGGTGACTTTGGGACGCACATAATTTTGCAATGGTCCCAAGTCAGTGAGGGCCGGACCAAAAACTAAAATTTCCGTTTTTCCCTCATTCATCATTAAAAAATTCTGGGCTAACCAAGCCTTGACGTCGCATAGACAGTTGAGAAGGGGTGTAAAGGGGCCATGGCCTTTTGAAATTGGCATATATTTTGGCAGTCGTCCGCATAAAAGTGATAAAACCCTCCATGTTTCTTAAAAATCTCTCCAAGAGGGAGGAGATAAAGAGCAAACAGGATGGGGCCTACAATAGATCCCTGGGGGACACCACAGTAAAGCGGGGCAGAAGAAGAGGTGGCGTCCCCCAGCCTGACAGAGAAGGACCTCTCAGACAGGTAGGATCTGAACCACTGTAATGCAGTCCCCCTGACACCCACACAGTCTCTCAGGCGGTCTAAAAGAATTTTGTGGTCGACGGTGTCAAAGGCAGCTGTAAGATCTAAAAGCACTAAAATGGCAGAGCTGCCAGAATCAGACATTAAAAGAAAGTCATTAAAAAACTTTAAAAGTGCAGATTCATTCCTGTGCAAATCTTTGTATCCAGACTGAAATTGATCTAAAGTGCTATTTTCATCTAAAAAAGGCTGCAGTTGTGCCAAAACACATTTCTCCAAAATGTTTGACACAAAAGGTACTTTGGAAATTGGCCGATAATTTGACAATTTTGTCGGTTCAAGACCTGTTTTTTTAATCAAAGGCTCAACAACAGCTCTTTTACAAAAAGAGGGGACACAGCCAGAAATCAAGCTGCTGTTGATGATGTCCCTAACAGATAAGTCAATAGTGTCCCAGATATCTTTAAAAAAGCGAGGGGGGACTGGGTCTGCGGGACAGGACGAGGGTTTTAGCTTGTCGACTATTCCTGAAAGCTCAGGCATGGACACAGGCTCAAAGTGACAAAACATAGCCGAACACTGAGTGGCCACATTAAAACTCAACGGAGAACGAGAAAGATTTACATTAGATAGTACTTTATTTATTCCGTCAGGAGAGTTCCTTCAGGAAAATTACATTTGCCCGAATAGAAGCAACCTTGTCGTTAAAAAAGGAGAGAAATTTTTCACAAGTTTCACTTGTCATCTCCAGTGAAGTGGCTGGATTCGGATTAAGAACAGAACTAACGGTATTAAAAAGAACACGTGGCTTGCTGATACTATTTAAATTTAAGTCTGACAAATATTTAGTTTTCTCAGCTTTAACCACATTTCGATAATTTCGACAGTTTTCTTTTAAAATTTGATAGGAGACTTTCAAGTGATCCCCTTTCCACTATATATATATGGAATACTTGATTTTCGCTAGAGAGGGGGGAGTGAGAGAGAGAGAGAGAGAGAGAGAGAGAGAGAGAGAGAGAGAGAATCTACCCAATTCTGAGGTCTCAAGGTTGGCAAGTATGGGTTCCAGTACTTTATAGAGGTGGTATAGTACCAAATATGATTCATTAGTATAGACCAGGGGTCAGGAACCTTTTTGACAGAGAGAGCCATACAAGCCTAATATTTTAAAAAGTATTTCCGTGAGAGCCATACAACTTTTTTTTTTTTTAACACTGAATAGAACTATATGCGTGCATTTTTATGAAAGGCCAACATTTTTAGAGTATAATAAGTCTCTTATTCTTTTTAATAACATTGTTATTCTGAGGCTAGCCAAAAATAAATAAAATACTTCTTACCATTAATGCGACTTCTTGAACAGGTGCGGTAGAAACCGTATGGATGGATGAAAATGCATGAGAATGTTTTATATTTTGAATGTTTTTTTTGATACTGTGATTACCAGCGGAGTTATTCATTACTTATCATGTTAAGCAATGTCAGCTAAAATTACCTGAGAGCCAGATGCAGTCATCAAAAGAGCCACATCTGGCTCTAGAGCCATAGGTTCCCTACCCCTGGTATAGACTAATACCGTTATGCTGTACAACCATAGTGCCTTATGTTTGATAAATATTTGCAGAAGCACGTAACTCGCACTAGTCCAGTGTGACAACGTCCTAAACAAAATTTCAACTTATGCCTTATTATATTTAATACAGCCTATTTTTTGCGATATTGACGAGTATTGTCAGGCTTGGTTACTTTATTGCTCGTTTCGCCGGAAATGATGCCCTTTTATGGCCAACATATCAAAAGTCAATGTTTTTATTGAAGTGAGCTGCCTGTCAAAAGTCCGCTCACTAGTTCCTACTTTGTATAATTCAAATAAACATATTTACAGGTCAGTTAAATAATATGCGGGCTAACTTATAAATGTGTTATAAAGTGAAAACATTTGCGAGGTGGTGGCAATGGAATGTTTTTGAGCGGGTTCGGGCAAGCTAACACGCTAGCTGTCAGGTTACCTTGTCGTAGCGGAGCCACTCGCCCACGGCCTGGTCCAGGGTCGCGTCACCCGTGTTGGGAGAAACCTTGTCCATGTTCTCCCACCCTGAATAGCGACTAAATGTTGCTGGGGCGGTTTTAAAATGCTCATAGAGCCTCCCCTGCACAAAAAGTGAAGACGCTTACGCAGCTGGCGGAGCTACACCTGCTGCGTTCAAGTCACATCGGAAAAGTGGGTACTCTCATTCGTTCTCAAAGCCATACGTTTCCTACTGCTCGTCCCTTTCCAGTGCTAGTAAAAGCGTAGCTGTGTAACATCAACCATGTTGTCTTGTATTTAGTCTTTACAGTATACATGCATCATGCATGATTGCGTAATCGTTGAAACATGCTTGTCTGTGTAGCCGTGTTGCCTTCATGCGCACCGAGAATGCGGTAATATTGACCATCGCAGCTTTAAGAAACAACAACAAAAAAAGCTCTCTCATCACTAATATTCATATTTTGAGTTTAATGTCAATGCACCTATATCTTATTTTTGTACCTCCCCAAATGGTAGTCATTAAGTAAATAATGTAATCAATTATAACATTAACTGTTATTAATATTAGTTTCTTTAGGTACTATAGAGTGCAGCAGAGAGGCCATGTTTTTTTCTATCGTCCAATGGCATAATCAGAAAAAAAAATGAACCAAACATTAATTTCTGGGCTTTTTGAGTATTTTAAAAACGCCGCGACTATAAATAGTCTGTAAAATTGTTATAAGTACACCTCTGCATAACATTGTTTCCTGATTAACACTAAAGAAAACAAAAGATAGATGAACTCACAACCAATAATTCTACCAATATTGTTGTTGTTTTTTAGTCTGTACCAGAAAAGATGTAAAGTGCATCAATATGCCTGTAATATAAATAAATAAATACTTAAACTATTTAAAAAAAATTGAGGCCATATTTTTATATTGTCCAATGGCATAATTATGAAAAAAAAAAGAACCAAACATTAATTCTGGGCTTCTTGAGTATTTTAAAAACATTTCTCAACCCCCGCCGCGACTATAAATAGTCTGTAAAATTGTTATAAGTAAACCTCTGCATAACATCATTTCCTGATTAACAGTAAAGAAAACAAAAGATAGATGAACTCACAAAAAATAATTTTACAAATATTTTGTTTTAGTCTGTACTAGAAAAGAACCCTGCCGAGAGTATAGAGCTGGTCCACAGTTCCACGACCAGGACGAAAACCACACTGTTCCTCCTCAATCCGAGGTTCGACTATCCAGCGTAGCCTCCTCTCCAGTACACCTGAATAAACCTTACCGGGAAGGCTGAGGAGTGTGATCCCACGATAGTTGGAACACACCCTCTGGTCCCCCTTCTTAAAGAGAGGAACCACCACCCGGGTCTGCCAATCCAGAGGTACCGCCCCCGATGTCCACGCGATGCTGCAAAGTCTTGTCAACCAAGACAGCCCCACAGCATCCAGAGCCTTAAGGAACTCCGGGCGGATCTCGTCCACCCCTGGGGCCTTGCCACCGAGGAGCTTTTTAACTACCTCAGCGACCTCAGCCCCAGAAATAGGAGAGTCCACCACAGATTCCCCAGGCACTGCTTCCTCATAGGAAGACGTGTTGGTGGGATTGAGGAGGTCTTCGAAGTATTCCTTCCACCTATCCACAACATCCGCAGTCGAGGTCAGCAGAACACCATCCGCACCATACACGGTGTTGATAGTGCACTGCTTCCCCTTCCTGAGGCGGCGGACGGTGGTCCAGAATCGCTTCGAAGCCGTCCGGAAGTCGTTTTCCATGGCTTCCCCGAACTCTTCCCATGTCCGAGTTTTTGCCTCCGCGACCGCTGAAGCTGCGCACCGCTTGGCCTGTCGGTACCTGTCCACTGCCTCCGGAGCCCTATGAGCCAAAAGGACCCGATAGGACTCCTTCTTCAGCTTGACGGCATCCCTCACCGCTGGGTTCTTGAGGGTGCATGGGAGTTTGCCCAACCAGTCTACATGTGCTTTGTGGACTTGGAGAAGGCATTCGACCGTGTCCCTCGGGAAGTCCTGTGGGGAGTGCTCAGAGAGTATGGGGTATCGGACTATCTTATTGTGGCGGTCCGTTCCCTGTACGATCAGTGCCAGAGCTTGGTCCGCATTGCCGGCAGTAAGTCGAACACATTTCCAGTGAGTGTTGGACTCGGCCAAGGCTGTCCTTTGTCACCGATTCTGTTCATAACTTTTATGGACAGAATTTCTAGGCGCAGTCAAGGCGTTGAGGGGTTCCGGTTTGGTAACCGCAGGATTAGGTCTCTGCTTTTTGCAGATGATGTGGTCCTGATGGCTTCATCTGACCGGGATCTTCATCTCTCGCTGGATCGGTTCGCAGCCGAGTGTGAAGCGACCGGAATGAGAATCAGCACCTCCAAGTCCGAGTCCATGGTTCTCGCCCGGAAAAGGGTGGAGTGCCATCTCCGGGTTGGGGAGGAGCCCCTGCCCCAAGTGGAGGAGTTCAAGTACCTAGGAGTCTTGTTCACGAGTGAGGGAAGAGTGGATCGTGAGATCGACAGGCGGATCGGTGCGGCGTCTTCAGTAATGCGGACGTTGTACCGATCCGTTGTGGTGAAGAAGGAGCTGAGCCGGAAGGCAAAGCTCTCAATTTACCGGTCGATCTACGTTCCCATCCTCACCTATGGTCATGAGCTTTGGGTCATGACCGAAAGGATAAGATCACGGGTACAAGCGGCCGAAATGAGTTTCCTCCGCCGTGTGGCGGGGCTCTCCCTTAGAGATAGGGTGAGAAGCTCTGCCATCCGGGAGGGACTCAAAGTAAAGCCGCTGCTCCTTCACATCGGGAGGAGCCAGATGAGGTGGTTCGGGCATCTGGTCAGGATGCCACCCGAACGCCTCCCTAGGGAGGTGTTTAGGGCACGTCCAACCGGTAGGAGGCCATGGGGAAGACCCAGGACACGTTGGGAAGACTATGTCTCCCGGCTGGCCTGGGAACGCCTCGGGATCCCCCGGGAAGAGCTAGACGAAGTGGCTGGGGAGAGGGAAGTCTGGGTTTCCCTGCTTAGGCTGTTGCCCCCGCGACCCGACCTCGGATAAGCGGAAGATGATGGATGGATGGATGGATGTACTAGAAAAGATGTAAAGTGCAACAAATTTGCCTGAAAAAAAAAAAAAAAACTTAAAACTATGAAAAAAAATTGAGGCCATTTTTTTTTTCTATTGTCCAATGGCATAATAATGAAAAAAAATAACCAAACATTAATTTCTGCGCTTCTCGAGTATTTTAAAAACATTTCAAACCAATCACCACGACTATAAATAGTCTGTAAAATTGTTATAAGTACACCTCTGCATAACATTGTATTCTGATTAACACTAAAGAAAACAAAAGATAGACGAACTCACAACAAATAACTTTACCAATATTGTTTTTTTTGTAGTCTGTACCAGAAAAGTTGTAAAGTGCATCAATTTGTCTGGAATAAAAAAAATTAAAGTAAAAATACTTAAACTATTAAAACAATTTAGGCTATTTTTTGTTTGTTTTCTATTGTCCAAATGAATAATTATGAAAAAAAAAAAGGACCAAATATTAATTTCTGGGCTTCTTAAAAATTTTAAAAACATTTTGCACCCCCCGCCGAGACTATAAATAGTCTATAAAATTGTTATAAGTACACCTCTGCATAACATCGTATCCTGATTAACACTAAAGAAAACAAAAGATAGGTGAACTCACAACAAATAATTCTATTAATATAAATCTTTACTAGAAAAAAAGATGTAAAGTGCATCAATTTACCTGAAAATAAAAAAATAAAAAATACTTAGACTGTTACAAAAAAATTGAGGCCATTTTTTTTCTTCTATTGTCCAATGGCATAATAATGAAAAAAAAATGAACCAAACATTAAGTTCTGGGCTTCTCGAGTATTTTAAAAACATTTTGCACCCCACCCACCCCACGACTACAAATAGTCTGTAAAATTGTTTTAAGTACACCTCTGCATAACATTGTATTCTGATTAACACTAAAGAAAACAAAAGACAGATGAACACACAACAATCAATTCTCCCAATATTGTTGTTTTTAGTCTGTACCATAAAAGATATAAAGTGCATCTATTTGCCTGAAATTATAAAAAAAATGAATAAATAAAATATTTGTTTTTTTATTTTATTGTCCAATGGCATAATTATGAAAAAAAAAAATGAACCAAACATTAATTTCTGGTCTTTTTGAGTATTTTAAAAACATTTCACACCCCCCGCCTTGACTATAAATAGTCTGTAAAATTGTTAAAAGTACACCTCTGCATAACATTGTATCCCGACTAACAGTAAAGAAAACAAAAGATAAAAATTTCAAAAGATATTGTTTGTTTTCAGTCTGTACCAGAAAAGATGTAAAGTGCAACAATTTGCCTGAAATAAAAAAAATAAAATACTTAAACTATAAAAAAAAATTGGACCGACTTGAACTATTTGATACTAAAAATAAAATGAAACTCAACATATAATAAATTCAGGTAGCTCAGTCCCACTACTGAGAGGAACTATGTGCATTACATGTATGTGGGGATGTTTTTTGGGGGGATGGCCAGCCCGCAGGGTAGATCCAAGAGAGGAAAAGTGTCTGGAAATCAAGAAGTCTTTTTTTTCCTATGGATGAAAGACATATACACACAGTTTGAAGATGATGAACGCAACACAAAATTAGTTCCAGTGATATTTTATTGTGCTAACTGCACCCCGCACACGGTAGTAAACCCTGCCCTGTTAGCACTTCGATATTCAAACTTATGTAAAGGGCACTTTTCTAAATGCGCTTCCTGTCCTGAATGTTCTGTATCAAAGTACGCCACAATGTGTTATTAAAGCGGAACTGCACTGTTTTTGGAATTTTGTTCACAATCATTATAAAAGACATGACGAATGGATAATTTTTTAATGCATTTTAAATATTAAATAAACGTAAATAAAGTGAACTAAAAAAGGAAGCACCAATATTCTGCCGATAAATAATTAAAAAAGCAAATGAAGTTGAACATTAACCAAGTTTTAGTGGTATTGTTATTGTAAGTGCTAACGCAGACATTATTCATAGCTGTGTCCTCGAGTGCTCTGCTGTTTCCTCGCTTCCCTGCTCCCTGTAAATTTATTCTTGATCATAAATCCTTCCTCTCACCTCACAAGTAGATGCACGAAGATATAATCCAACAAGCTGGGACACTTTGACCACCATTTGGGACCTGGAACTGGGTAAAAAAAAAAACGACAGAAAAAGACAATTGTGCTCCTCGTTTCTTTGTGAGAATTATGAGTCATTCTTCACCTAAATGGTAATGCATGAACATCCCGGCAGTCGGCATCATAATGACAGCAGATTTTGTAGAGTAGGTGATGTGTTGTTTGTTGGCTCTCATAAAGTCTGCAGCGAGTAATCAGTGAAGACCAAAAAATAAATAAATGTGATGCATTTTTGAACAAATCAAAATAAGTAAAGTTATTATAAATGTTACTACATGACATATATACTTACATCATGTATATATTGCATGTTGTCATGAATGTTACTACATGACAAATATACTTACATCATGTATATATTACGTTATTATGAATTTTACTACATGACATATGTACTTACATCATGTATTAATTACATGTTGTTATGAATGTTACTAGACACTACAAATATACTTAGATCATGTATTATGTTACTACATTGCATATATACTTACATAAAGTGTATATCATGTTATAATGAATGTTACTACATGACACCTATACTTAAATTCTGTATGTATTACATGTTATTATAAATGTACTACATTACATATATATATTTACATAATGTATCTATTCCATGTTATTAAGAATGTTACTATATTACATACTGTATATACTTACATTATGTATATATATATTATTATAAATGTTACTACATTAGATATACACTTACATCATGTATATATTACATGTTATTATGAATGTTACTAGATACTACATATAAACTTACATCATATATATATATATATTACATGTTATTATGAATGTTACTACATTGCTTATATACTTGCATCATGTATGTATTACATGTTATTATAAATGTTACTACATTACACATATATACTTACATCATGTTTATATTACATGTTATTATGAATGTTACTACATTATACATAAACTTACATCACGTATATAAAACCTAAAGGAGGTGTGTGGATATATTGTAAAGGCTTTATAGGCAAAATTGAACGGCTCCCATAGGCTCCTTTGTAAGCTGACTTTTGATCGCATTTATTTACCATTTAGAATGCATTCAAATAAAATGTCTGTCATAATGATTGTGAGCGATAGGTAAACCTCCACAAAAAGTGCGGTTCCCCTTCGTGTTGACATTGTCAAGGATGGTGTTTGGGTCTGCAACAGAAAATAAATTAAATAGCTAAAAAAACAAAATGTTGGTTCCAATTGAGCAACACGTTTCAATTGTTGTTTTTGTAGTAAATGCAGCAAAACTCTTATAAAAGTGTCAAAGATGGACCGATGATGCGACAGGAAGTTGGCGGCTGCTATCGCTTGCGTTTCCTCTGCTTGATGATGAACAGATCGTCGTCAGGAGGATGCATCTCTTCATCTTTTCTCTTCTTGGACTTCCCACGACTCGTCCACGCATCCTGCTGCTGCTTCTTCTTCTTCTTCTTCTTCTCTGCTCCGCCTACCTGTCGGGGGAAGTCTCCATCCTGGTCCTTGATCAACTGGGGAGGGGCAGGGCGTTTTTTGGGCACCGCCCGCTTGGGTTTCCACCGTTTGGCGCCGGTGCTTTGCTGTGCTTCCTTCTTGTGCGACTTGGCGGCATTGAGGTGGTTAGGACCGCGGGACAAGATCCCGGCTTGTGCCCGGGAACGTTTAGGACCGAAGAGGTTGTCTTGGTGGTAGGTTTTGTGTTTCTTCTTGGATGGTCCGGGCGTGGGAGGACCACCCGTGGGGATGAAGCCACAGTTCTTCAGCTCTAAAAGAGAGGGGGGAGACATTCAAAGTGTTCATTTACAACATTGATTGTCATGCTTTTTAATGACACTTTTAATGTCCCCTCAAGGCGACCTCTTCTGTAAACTGTTTGTAATCAAAGGCGATGGCTGTTTACGACCCCCCTACCTTAGAAACAGCTGTTGCCAGGTGATCAGGGAAAGTCCAAATAAAAGAGGAGGCGTACAATCTTTCGTCAGAGCGTAGCGACACTGTACAAGGGTACAGGTGTACGCGTTTCTCCTCATTGAGCCAAATTTAATTCTGTCTCTGTTTATTCCTTGCTTCTTGTTTTGTTTAATAAATGTCATCAGTATTTGAACCTGACACATGTATACTTACATCATGTATATATTACATGTTATTATGAATGTTATTATATTAAATGTATACTTACATCATGTATATTGTACATGTTATTATGAATGTTACTACATGACATATTGTCAGAATAATTGAATCGAAGTCATCACAAAACTTTGTGTCTCAATGAGTTCCCGGCGAGAAGACAGAAGCTGTCTTTGATCCTACTAAGAAGAAGGGTTGTAAAACTCCACTGTGTAGGGTGGGAAGCAACATGAGGGTGTTCTGTTTCTTTCACGTTTTGTAATTAACAAAGCCGAGAACTGCAAAGCGGAGAGGAAGCAGGACCAGACTCCCCTAAAGGCGACCTCTTCTTTGAACTGTTTTGTAAACAAAGGCGATGGCTCTTTATGACCCCCGCACACCCTTCGTAGAAAAAGCTGTTGCCATGTAATCAGGGAAAATCCAAATAAAAGAGGAGGTGTACAATCTTTCGTCAGAGCGTAGCGACACTGTACAACAGTCCAGTCCAAACGTCTCTCCTTAATTGAACCAAATTTAATTCTCTCTGTTTATTCCTTGCTACTTGTCTTGTTTAATAGATGTCATCAGTGTTTGAACCTGAAAGTCCTACTAAGCCACAACTTTTTTCCTGCGCTTTGAAACCTGCGGCTCATAAAACCACGCGGCTAAATTATGTTTTTTTTCCCAGCTGACGGCTGTAATGCTAATAGTTTTACAAAAAAAACAAGCAAAGACAATGAATAGGTGTTGTAGTTTCCTAATGAAGCCTTAGCTTGACAAGCCTCTACTTTCAAAAATTCCACATGCTCCTATTAATTTTCAATCAATCAATGTTTACTTATATAGCCCTAAATCAAGAGTGTCTCAAAGGGCTGCACAAGCCACAATGTATGTGAGAGTCCAGTCCATAGTGGATCTAACATAATAGTGAGAGTCCAGTCCATAGTGGATCTAACATGATAGTGTGAGAGTCCATTCCATAGTGGATCTAACATAATAGTGGGAGTCCAGTCCATAGTGGATCTAGCATAATAGTGGGAGTCCAGTCCATAGTGGATTTAAAATGATAGTGTGAGAGTCCATTCCATAGTGGATCTAGCATAATAGTGGGAGTCCTGTCCATAGTGGATCTAGCATAATAGTGGGAGTCCAGTCCATAGTGGATCTAGCATAATAGTGTGAGAGTCCAGTCCATAGTGGATCTAACATAATAGTGTGGGAGTCCAGTCTATAGTGGATCTAACATAATAGTGTGAGAGTCCATTCCATATTGGATCTAGCATAATAGTGGGAGAGTCCAGTCCATAGTGGATCTAGCATAATAGTGTGAGAGTCCAGTCCATAGTGGATCTAACATAATAGTGTGAGAGTCCAGTCCATAGTGGATCTAACATAATAGTGTGAGAGTCCAGTCCATAGTGGATCTAGCATAATAGTGGGAGTCCAGTCCATAGTGGATCTAGCAAAATAGTGGGAGTCCAGTCCATTTTTTGATCTAACATAATAGTGTGAAAGTCCAGTCCATAGTGGATCTAGCATAATAGTGTAAGAGTCCAGTCCATAGTGGATCTAACATAATAGTGTGGGAGTCCAGTCCATAGTGGATCTAACATAATAGTGTGAGAGTCCAGTCCATAGTGGATCTAACATAATAGTGTGAGAGTCCAGTCCATAGTGGATTTAACATAATAGTGTGGGAGTACAGTCCATAGTTGATCTAACATAATAGTGTGAGAGTCCAGTCCATAGTGGATCTAACATAATAGTGTGAGAGTCCAGTCCATAGTGGATCTAACATAATAGTGTGGGAGTCCAGTCCATAGTGGATCTAACATAATAGTGTGAGAGTCCAGTCCATAGTGGATCTAGCATAATAATTGGAGTCCAGTCCATAGCGGATCCTTGAATTGCCGCCGGTTATATAGTATGCGCCTGCCTTAAATTACTGCCGGGTCAAACTCGCTTCGCAAAATAATTAGCGCATGCTTAGTATTACCGCCGGGTCAAACTTGTGACGTCACGAGTGACACTTCCCCTGTCATCATTTTCAAAATGGAGGAGGCTGATTTCAATAATTTAAAATCGCATAAAGGGAATAAGATTAAGATCCATTCAGTAGGATTCAAGGTCCGAGCTATTGAATACCGGTATGCTAAAAAGAACAGTAAGCAGCTATGTTTTATTAATATACTGTAGCTGCCTGTGTCAAATATGAGTCATTAAATGACTCACCTCCTGGTGGTAGAGGGCGCTAGTGATCATTCTTGCGACTACTCGGCTGCAGAAGAAGTGACAACAAGTGTAGTGATATGTGCGAACGGTTAGTGCACGACGGACCTTCTAGGATGTAACACCACTACTCCTATGCTGGCTATGTAAACAACCGGGCTGAAATACAACATGTACCAGTCCTAAATAAATGGGTTGTACATGTATAGCGCTTTTCTACCTTCCAGGTACTCAAAGCGCTTTGACACTACTTCCACATTTACACTTTCACACACACTTTCACACACTGATGGAGGGAGCTGCCATGCAAGGCGCTAACCAGCACCCATCAGGAGCAAGGGTGAAGTGTCTTGCTCAGGACACAACGGACGTGACGAGGTTGGTACTAGGTGGGAATTGAACCAGGGACCCTCGGGTTGCGCACTGCCACTCTACCACTGCGCCATTAAATGACTCACCTCCTGGTGGTAGTGGGCGCTAGTGATCATTCTTGCGACTACTCGGCTGCAGAAGAAGTGACAACAAGTGTAGTGATATGTGCGAACGGTTAGTGCACGACGGACCTTCTAGGATGTAACACCACTACTCCTATGCTGGCTATGTAAACAACCGGGCTGAAATACAGCATGTACCAGTCCTAAATACCCAGTGTATTATTCATACAATAACACTTCATGGTGGGAGCGGTGGGATAAAGAGATCACCCACGGAGCAGAACGGGAGGGGGAGTTGTCCGAGGGTAATTCTGTCGAGACAGAGAGACTTTTAAAACTGAAGAAAGATAAGGAAGACTTATATAAACAAGTTATCAATGTTTTTGATCAGAAGGAGCTGGCATGGACTTCAATTATAAGTAAAGGTAAGAGCATAATAACATTTTTTTTTTTATTAAATGTGCTTTTCATGATGGTATCCTTACATCACACTCAAAGTTTTATTGCATGCCTTTGGTAAGCGCCGGAGTGAGAAGAGGTTTTAAATAAATTAGCGCCCCGGCGGCAATTCAAGGAAATACGGTAATAGTGAGAGTCCAGCCCATAGTGGATCTAACATAATAGTGAGAGTCCAGTCCATAGTGGATCTAACATAATAGTGTGAGAGTCCAGTCCATAGTGGATCTAACATAATAGTGAGAGTCCAGTCCATAGTGGATCTAACATAATAGTGTGAGAGTCCAGTCCATAGTGGATCTAACATAATAGTGTGAGAGTCCAGTCCATAGTGGATCTAACATAATAGTGAGAGTCCAGTCCATAGTGGATCTAACATAATAGTGTGAGAGTCCAGTCCATAGTGGATCTAACATAATAGTGAGAGTCCAGTCCATAGTGGATCTAACATAATAGTGTGAGAGTCCAGTCCATAGTGGATCTAACATAATAGTGTGAGAGTCCAGTCCATAGTGGATCTAACATAATAGTGAGAGTCCAGTCCATAGTGGATCTAACATAATAGTGTGAGAGTCCAGTCCATAGTGGATCTAACATAATAGTGAGAGTCCAGTCCATAGTGGATCTAACATAATAGTGTGAGAGTCCAGTCCATAGTGGAGCTAAAATAATAGTAAGAGTCCAGTCCATAGTGGATCGAACATAATAGTGAGAGTCCAGTCCATAGTGGATCTAACATAATAGTGAGAGTCCAGTCCATAGTGGATCCAACATAATAGTGTGAGAGTTCAGTCCATAGTGGATCTAACATAATAGTGTGAGAGTCCAGACCTTAGTGGATCTAACATAATAGTGAGAGTCCAGTTCATAGTGTATCTAACATAATAGTGAGAGTCCAGTCCATAGTGGATCTAACATAATAGCGTGAGAGTCCAGTCCATAGTGGATCTAACATAATATTGTGAGAGTCCAGTCCATAGTGGATCTGACATAATAGTGAGAGTCCAGTCCATAGTGGATCTAATATAATAGTGAGAGTCCAGTCCATAGTGGAACTAACATAATAGTGAGAGTCCAGTCCATAGTGGATCTAACATAATAGTGAGAGTCCAGTCCATAGTGGATCTAACATAATAGTGAGAGTTCAGTCCATAGTGGATCAAACATAATAGTGAGAGTCCAGTCCATAGTGGATCTAACATAATAGTGAAAGTCTAGTCCATAGTGGATCTAACATAATAGTGTGAGAGTCCAGTCCATAGTGGATCTAAAATAATAGTGTGAGAGTCCAAGACGATGACTTCTGTTTTGTTTGATCTGCCGTTTTACTGCCATGTTACAGGCAGTGTTTGAAAACAAGGTATGTAAAAAAACATTTACAGAATAGTCCTGTGTAAATAACTCATCTCACAACATATAAATTGGCGGCTTATAGTCCGGTGCGGCTAATATATGGAAATAAACGTTGTTTCCCTACAACGTAGTGGGTGTGGCTTATATACCGCTGCACTCTATAGTCTGGAAAACACGCTAGTAATCCAGTACTCAAATTTAATTTGTTCCATCAATTGAGTAATGGGATAAAAAAAACACTTTTATAAAAAGTGTAAAAAAATAAAGACTAGTATGCCAGCTATTGTTAACAGTAAAAATGCACATTTAGCATATGTGCATGAATAAAAAGTTCAAATAAAATGTTACGATTAAGCGAAGGAAGAGAATATAAATCCAAGCTTTCCTCCTAACTGATTGAATGATTGCAGTTGGCGATACGATGGTGCGATGGTGCCAAATTATCCCAGATGTATCTTTTCTGGCTCAGATTAATTAGCATGCTAAAATATTTTATTGCATTTTTTTTTGTAGGTGACCCACCTTCAACCCGGTGGGGAATATCCTTGGTGTCGTAATAGTTGATCTCCGGCGTGCTGATGTATATTCCTCTGAACCTGCCCTCCCTGGTGCAGAGCTGAGGGACACACAACCACAACATGGAAATAAAAAGGGAAAAAGATTACTAGAATAAAATAAAAAAAAGTTTTCTTTTGCATCATGACTTTGTAAATGTATTTTATCATTTTAATTTCTGCTTCCTCTTGGGGTCTTTTCTAAAAAGCATTTTGATCAAAAGTCCCCGTAGGTTGCTTTTTAATACTTTTTAATAAGACATTCACGAAATACAAAGTGCGTTATAAATAAAACTAGAAAATTCCCGCGGAAATTCTGAAGGGCCAGCTATCTCTGCCTTAGGCAAACTTCTAAGATGGCGCCAAGTATTCATTTTGCTAAAAAGCTGGCATGAAACGTTAGCATGCTAACATTAGCATGTCAATAAGAGGGACGTTAATATATTTCTAAGATGGCGCCAAGTATCCATCATTTTTAGGTTTAAATATACAAAAATTAGCTAAAAAGCTGGCATGAAACGTTAGCATGCTAACATTAGCATACCAATATGAGAGACCTAAGCATACTTCTAAGATGGCGCCAAGAAGCCAAATCCATGACTTTTAGGTTAAAACATACAAAAATACCTAAAAGGAAAACATGCAAAAATAACTAAAAGGTGGCATGAAAAGTTAGCATGCTATCATTAGCATACCAACATGAGGGACTTTAGCATATTTGTAACATGACGCCAAGAAGCCATATTCATGACTTTTAGGGTAAAACATTCAAAAATAACTAAAAAGATGGCATAAAACATTAGCATACTAATATAAGAGATGTTGGCATACTTCCAAGATGGAACATAGAAACAAATTCCAGGAGTTTTAGGTTAAAACATACAAAAATAACTAAAAGAAAAACATAAAAATAACTAAAAGGTGGCATGAAACGTTAGCATGGTAACATTAGCATGTCAATAAGAGGGACGTTAATATATTTCTAAGATGGCGCCAAGTATCCATCATTTTTAGGTTTAAACATACAAAAATTAGCTAAAAAGCTGGCATGAAACGTTAGCATGCTAACATTAGCATGTCAATAAGAGGGACGTTAATATATTTCTAAGATGGCGCCAAGTATCCATCATTTTTAGGTTTAAACATACAAAAATTAGCTAAAAAGCTGGCATGAAACGTTAGCATGCTAACATCCATCCATCCATCCATCATCTTCCGCTTATCCGAGGTCGGGTCGCGGGGGCAGCAGCCTAAGCAGGGAAGCCCAGACTTCCCTATCTCCAGCCACTTCGTCTAGCTCTTCCCGGGGGATCCCGAGGCGTTCCCAGGCCAGCCGGGAGACATAGTCTTTCCAACGGTTCCTGGGTCTTCCCCGTGGCCTCCTACCAGCTGGACGTGCCCTAAACACATCCCTAGGGAGGCGTTCGGATGGCATCCTGACCAGATGCCCGAACCACCTCATCTGGCTCCTCTCGATGTGGAGGAGCAGCGGCTTTACGTTGAGCTCCTCCCGGATGGCAGAGCTTCTCACCCTATCTCTAAGGGAGAGCCCCGCCACCCGGCGGAGGAAACTCATTTCGGCCGCTTGTACCCGTGATCTTATCCTTTCGGTCATGACCCAAAGCTCATGACCATAGGTGAGGATGGGAACGTAGATCGACCGGTAAATTGAGAGCTTTGCCTTCCGGCTCAGCTCCTTCTTCACCACAACGGATCGATACAACGTCCGCATTACTGAAGACGCCGCACCGATCCGCCTGTCGATCTCACGATCCACTCTTCCCCCACTCGTGAACAAGACTCCTAGGTACTTGAACTCCTCCACTTGGGGCAGGGTCTCCTCCCCAACCCGGAGATGGCACTCCACCCTTTTCCGGGCGAGAACCATGGACTCGGACTTGGAGGTGCTGATTCTCATTCCAGTCGCTTCACACTCGGCTGCGAACCGATCCAGTGAGAGCTGAAGATCCCGGCCAGATGAAGCCATCAGGACTACATCATCTGCAAAAAGCAGAGACCTAATCCCGTGGCCACCAAACCGGAACCCCTCAACGCCTTGACTGCGCCTAGAAATTCTGTCCATAAAAGTTATGAACAGAATCGGTGACAAAGGACAGCCTTGGCGGAGTCCAACCTTCACTGGAAACGTGTCCGACTTACTGCCAGCAATGCGGACCAAGCTCTGACACTGATCATACAGGGAGCGGACTGCCACAATAAGACATTCCGATACCCCATACTCTCTGAGCACTCCCCACAGGACTTCCCGAGGGACACGGTCGAATGCCTTCTCCAAGTCCACAAAGCACATGTAGACTGGTTGGGCAAACTCCCATGCACCCTCAAGAACCCTGCCGAGAGTATAGAGCTGGTCCACAGTTCCACGACCAGGACGAAAACCACACTGTTCCTCCTGAATCCGAGGTTCGACTATCCGGCGAAGCCTCCTCTCCATGCTAACATTAGCATACCAATATGAGAGACCTAAGCATACTTCTAAGATGGCGCCAAGAAGCCAAATCCATGACTTTTAGGTTAAAACATACAAAAATACCTAAAAGGAAAACATGCAAAAATAACTAAAAGGTGGCATGAAAAGTTAGCATGCTATCATTAGCATACCAACATGAGGGACTTTAGCATATTTGTAACATGACGCCAAGAAGCCATATTCATGACTTTTAGGGTAAAACATTCAAAAATAACTAAAAAGATGGCATAAAACATTAGCATACTAATATAAGAGATGTTGGCATACTTCCAAGATGGAACATAGAAACAAATTCCAGGAGTTTTAGGTTAAAACATACAAAAATAACTAAAAGAAAAACATAAAAATAACTAAAAGGTGGCATGAAACGTTAGCATGGTAACATTAGCATGGTAACATTAGCATGCCAATATGAGGCTCTTAAGCATACTTCTAAGATGGCGCCAAGAAGCCATATCCATGACTTTTAGGCTAAAACATACAAAATTATCTTTAAAAAATGGCATAAATGGCGAATATGAGAGATGGCAGTCTGTGTTTCTGATCAACATTAACGGGCCGACAGTGACGCATGTACTGCCGCAGTTTTGGGTTTTATCGTGCCACAGAATGCAGTTTGCAGAACCCAGGCTGGACTCACGTGGCCAAAGTGTCCTCTCCTGGAGCAGTTGAAGCAGAAGACGGGTCGTTTCACATTGTGCAGGTCTTGTGGTTTGACAGGATGACCCGGTCTGGTCTGAGTCCACAGGGACACCATGGAAAAAGACATAGTACAGATGGATTATGGTCTGAGTCCGCAGGGACACCATGGAAAGAGACATAGTACAGATGGATTATGGTCTGAGTCCGCAGGGACACCATCGAAAGAGACATAGCACAGATGCATTATGGTCTGAGTCCACAGGGACACCATGGAAAAAGACATAGCATAGATGCAATATGGTCTGAGTCCACAGGGACGCCATGGAAAAAGACAAAGCATAGATGCAATATGGTCTGAGTCCACAAGGACACCATGTAAAGAGACATTGCAGAGTCAGACGTACTGTGCTTCAACATACGGTTTTATCATGGTGTGTTTGTAAGAACCGCAAAATAGCAGCCATTAGACAACGTTATCTGGTGTTTGGTTTCACAATATTATGCAAAATCAACTTTTCTTACCTTCTGGTACCTGGTTGAGAAATATTGTTCTTAAACTCTTGGACAATATGCTCAGGCATTTATTTGTTGACAAAGTGGTGACCCTCGCCCCGTCCTTGTTTGTGAACGACTGAACATTTCACGGAAGCTCATTTTATACCTGATCATGGCACCCACTTGTTCCCAATTAGCCCGTTCAGCTGTGGGATGTTCCAAATAAGTGTTTGATGAGCATTCCTCAACTTCCTCAGTCTTTTTTGTCACCTGTGCCAGCTTTTTTGAAACATGTCGCAGCCATCAAACTCCTAATGAGCTAATATTTGCAAAAAATAAAGTCTATTCAATTGAATATAGGTGGAAAATTAACAATTGTATTGTTTTTGTTTACCATTTACACAACGTGACAACTTCATTGGTGTTGGGTTTTGTACACGTTAAGACATTTTTAAGTGTTTTCCTTTGGACATTGAACAGAATAACATCATGTTACTGTGACAACATGGTACATCCCATGATACAAGGTGGTTTCATGGGTACCCTAATTCCCATGCTGTGTATTGATACCAGCCTCTGTGGTGAATACGGGCGCCGATAACCACCGCTGATTACCCAGGCCATAGGTAGACACCTTTAATGACCCGTATAATAGGTGTGTGTGTATGTTGTGTGTCACGGGGGTCCTGTCCCCGGTGGGCTCGGGTTCTGAAAGGCTTGCATGCTCCAGTAAGCACAACAAATATCCACTGATAAAGAGGGAGAGAAGAGACACAAGGACAGTGCATTGACTGAGGACACACACACACACACACACACACACACACACACACACACACACACACACACACACACACACACACACACACACACACACACTAAAGGTTCCCCCTCTTCCCCCCTCCTCTTGATTCCCAGATTACAAATGATTTGCGCCCGCCGTCGTTTCTTAAACATAGTTTAGCTAACGTTAGCCTCAAACACCCCCCGCCCCCCTCAAACCCCCCTTCGCTCTCTTTAACGCTCGAGTAGTTTTGCGGTAGAAAGGCTGAATGCTATTAGAGCGTCGCGTCATTATCGGGTCGGACCGGCCGGGTCCATCTCCATCACAAAGGCCAGGAGATCACAGACCTCTGGCGTGTACGTACACACACACACACACACACACACACACACACACACACACACACTCTTGTATTTATGACCTTCTGGGGACCTCAGAAAAATGCCTCCCTCATTAGGACCACCCTGTCTAGATATATAAAGATTTGTATTTACAACATTAATAATATATACATACTATGTAAAAAAAAAAAAAATATATATATATATATATATGTATATATATATATATATATATATTTTATTTTTTGTTTGGCACAATTCAATATCTTACACACACTTCTTATTTCATATGTTGAGCGCTTCATATTTATTACACGCATTTGTTATTTCATATGTTGACCAGAGGGGGAGCACTTTTAAAAGCCACAAACAGTCAATTACAAAAATCCGTCCTTTTTGGGACCATCCTCGTTTTGATAGATGTCACCAGCAGGGGTGCAAATGAGACATTCTCTATTAGATGCAATGTTATTGGGACCATGATTTATGTCATCACTTGTTCACACCTCCTCATATGGAAGCTACTTTTTCTTGTTGGTGTTTCAAGAAGGGTAGAAATACAAGAACACACAGACACACACACTTGTATTTCTGACCTTTAAGACCTGAGAAAAATGCATCCCTCCTTAGGACCACCCTTTCTAGATACAAACCCTGTTTCCATATGAGTTGGGAAATTGTGTTAGATGTAAATATAAACGGAATACAATGATTTGCAAATCCTTTTCAACCCATATTCAATTGAATATGCTACAAAGACAACATATTTGATGTTCAAACTGATAAAAAAATGTTTTTTTGCAAATAATCATTAACTTTAGAATTTGATGCCAGCAACACGTGACAAAACATTTGGAAAGGTGGCAATAAATACTGATGAAGTTGAGGAATGCTCATCAAACACTTATATGGAACGTCCCACAGGCGTGTGGGTTGTTATTTCATATGTTGACAAGAGGGGGAGCACTTTTAAAACCGACACAGAGTCAATTTGAAAAATCCTTCCTTTTTGGGACCATCCTCATTTTGATGGAAAAATTGTTATCTCTATTCTTTTTTTGGTAATGTGCTTAAAGCCAATGACAAACGAGTCATGGACCACATTTTGTGCCGCATTTTGGGCAACCCAGCTCTAGAAGCTAACCGTAGTGTATTTGGTCATTCTATGGTCACATGTGGGACTCGGGTTGTCCGAGGTCGGCACTGGTCGTAAAATCAGCTGTTCACCTGGCGGGTTTTTTCAAGGATGAATAGTGAAGAACTTCTTCAGCTGACCTCTTGTTTTTATCATATATTGCTGCCTTTTCACCTGTCATTGTTTACTTTTATATGGACATTAAAAATATTTTTTAAAAATCCTGACTTTGGAGCAATGTTCACGGACTCTAGTATTTTGCTCTCCATTAGATGCAATGGTTTTCCGTATTGGACCATGATTTATGTCCAAACTTGTTCACACCTCCTCATATGGAAGCTACTTTTCCTTCTTGGTGTCCCAAGAAGGGTAGAAATACAAGAACACACACACACACACACACACACACACACACACACACACACACACACACACACACACACATACATACATACACAAGCAGAAGCGCCCCCACTACCGCCTGCCGCCCAGCCCCTCTTCCTATTCATCTTTCATGTAAATTGTCTGTAAGGCTGCCACCCTGACCTTGGACTTGTGTTATCTCACCCTGGAAGTATAATGTCAGTTAACCTCCTCCGTTGTCTCGGCCCACCTATCAGCAGAAAGCCCGTTTCTTGTTCCCGCGTCTTCAATAGCGCCTGAAGCGGTGCATCAACACCTACCAAAGCTCAGTGCTTTAAAGGGCTCGTTAAAACAATTACACAGGTAGTCCAATATCCGAAGCCGAATAGCGGGGCAGTGGAGCGCAGACACGCAGCTAAGGCTCAGCAACCTTCATTTGGATCACTCTCGAATTGTGCCGCGCTGCCTATTCAATTAGAAAACACCCAGCAATTATCGGAAATTCCGCACTATAAGCTGCTACTATTTTCCTACGCTTTGAACCCTGCAGCTTATAAAACGGTACGGATAATTTGGGAATTTTTCTTCACTGACGGAAAGAGCTTAAAAAAGAATCGAGCAAAATAAAAACAACGCTGAATAAGTGTTGTTTGTGCTATGGCACCATCTTCTGCACAAGTTTTCTCACTGCAAATGCTGCAGTGCCCTTCTGTTTGAATCAGTGCTTCTCTAATATTTTCCATTACAGCCCAGCTATTTGATAAGGACTGCTTTATAGGCTCCAGCACCCCCGCCAGCCCAAACGGGACAAGCGGTAGAAAATGGATGAATGGATGGATACTTTAAAGTGAACTTTCAACCGGAAGCACAAGCGGTGTTTTGTCTAGCCGTCAATGGCGTTTCTACAAGTATGGATTCTTCATTCATCACTCCAAGCAACGTTTCTAAGTTTTACAATACAACTAACACAATTCTTACTTACTAAACCATCCCATATGCTAACACCTTTACGAGTGTCTGTGTTAGTATTATTAACGTACAATGACATTATTTTTGTTTTGTTTCAGTTTCACAGATTCTTCAGTAAATTCAACAAAACGCCATTGTAGAGTTATTGAGTCTGTTTAGCTGATTGGAGAGCAAGCTTCCGCAGCTAGCGGGTCCATGACAATGACTTTTGTTTTGTTTGATCAGCCGTTTTACTGCCTTGTTACAGACACCGTTTGGAAATAATTAAGGTATGTAAATAAATATGTGCAGAATACTTTTTTTGTAAATAACCACAACGTATATATCTACAGGTTATAGTCCGGTGTGATCTGACCAATCTTAGTCTTAGACTGGATCTGACCAATCCAAGTCAAAGACTGGATCAGACCAATCTAAGACTGGATCTGACCAATCTAAGTCTAAGACTAGATGTGACCAATCTAAGTCTAAGAAAAGATAAATAAATAAATGGGTTGTACTTGTTTAGCGCTTTTCTACCTTCAAGGTACTCAAAGCGCTTATATCTAACCAATTGAAGTCTAAGACTGGATCTGACCAATCGAGGTTTAAAACAAATCTAACCAATCAAAGTCTAAGGGTACTTGTGACCAATCGAGGTCTAAGCCAAGATCTGGCCAATTGAAGTCTAAGACTGAATATGACCAATCGAGGTCCAAGCCAAGATCTGACCAATCGAAGTCTAAGACTGGATCAGACCATCTAAGTCTAAGACTGGATCTGACCAGTCAAAGTCTAAGACTGGATCTGACCAGTCAAAGTCTAAGACTGGATCTGACCAATCAAAGTCTAACACTAGATCTGACCAATCTAAGTCTAAGAAAAGATGTGACCAATTGAAGTCTAAAACTGGATCTGCCCAATCGAAGTCTAAACCAAGTATTGACCAATCTAAGACTGGATTTGAACAATCTAAGTCAAAGACGAGATCTAACCAATCTAAGGCTAAGACGGGGTCTAACCAATCTAAGGCTAAGACTGAATCGGACCAATCTAAGGCTCAGACTGGATCCGACCAATCTAAGTCTCAGTGTACTTGTGCAAAATCTAAGTGTAAGACCTGATCGGACCAATTTAAGTCTAAGACTGGATCAGACCATCTAAGTCTAAGACTAGATCTGACCAATCTAAGTCTAAGAAAAGATGTGACCAATTGAAGTCTAAAACTGGATCTGACCAATCGAAGTCTAAGCCAAGATATGACCAATCTAAGTCTAAGACTGGATTTGACCAATCTAAGTCAAAGATAAGATTTAACCAATCTAAGGCTAAGACGAGGTCTAACCAATCTATGGCCAAGACTGGATTGGACCAATCTAAGGCTAAAACCGGATCTGACCAATCTAAGCCTAAAACCTAATCTGACTAATCTAAGTCTAAAACCAAATCGAACCAATCTAAGTCTAAAACAAAATCTGACCGATCTTAAAGACTGGATCTGACCAATCTAAGTCTAAGACTGGATCAGACCATCTAGGTCTAAGACTGGATCTGACCAGTCAGAGTCTGAGACTGGATTTGGCCAATCTAAGTCTAAGAAAAGATGTGACCAATTGAAGTCTAAAACGGGTTCTGACCAATCGAAGTCTAAGCCAATATATGACCGATCTAAATCTAAGACCTGGATTTGACCAATCTAAGGCCAAGCCGAGATCTAACCAATCTAAGGCTAAGACTGTATCGGACCAATCTAAGGCTAAGACTGGATTTGACCAATCTAAGTCTCAGGGTACTTGTGAACAATCTAAATCTAAGACCTAATCTGACGAGTCTAAATCGAAGACTGGATCTGACCAATCTAGGACTTGATCAGACCAATTTAAGTGTAAGACCAGATCTGACCAATCTAAGTCGAAGACTCGATCTGACCAATTTAAGTCTAAGACTTGATCTGACAAATGTAAGTCTAAGACTCCATCTGACCAATCTAAGATTTGATCTGACCAATCTAAGTCTAAGACTCGATCCGACCAATCTAAGTCTAAGACTGGATCTGACCAATCTAAGATTTGATGTGACAAATCTAAGTCTAAGACTGGATCTGACTAACCTAAGATTTGATGTGACCAATCTAAGTCTGAGACCAAATCTGACCAATCAAAGTCGAAGACTCAATCTGACCAATTTAAATTTAAGACTCGATCTGACCAATCTAAGATTTGATCTGACCAATCTAAGTCTAAGACTCAATCTGACCAATCTAAGTTTAAGACTTGATGTTACCAATCTAAGTCCAAGGCTAGATCTGACCAATCTAAGTCTAAGACTAGATCTGACCAATCTAAGTCTAAGACTAGATCTGACCAGACCGATGTCACCAGCAGAGGTGCAAATGAGACATTCTCTAATAGATGCAATGCTTTTCTGTATTGGGACCATGATTTATGTCATCACTTGTTCACACCTCCTGATATCGAAGCTACTTTTCCTTCTTGGTGTCTCAAGAAGGGTAGGAATCCAAGTACACAATGTCCTCCAGCACGTACACACAAACAGTGTTTTGCCACAGTTGTGTAGTCCAGACACTACAACACTGCGTCTTTTTAAGCCCCGCTCTCCTCAGGTCTTTGCTTGGCTGCCGGTGGCAAATCCGCGATAATCCTTGGGCCGACAAAAAGCTTAGACTGCTACGGACGACACACTCGCACACAGAGTGTGTGTGTGTGTGTGTGTGTGTGTGTGTGTGTGTGTGCGTGTGTGTGAGAGAGAGAGTAGGGGGCGGGAACAAGAAGGCCGGGGACAGCGCCGCTTTTTTGCATATGTTATTGCAGCATTTGTTAGGGAGCGTCCCTGTAAGCTTTATCATAGACAACAGCTTCACCAAACCACACCAAAACAAACACACCCTCCCTGTGTGTGAGTGTTCTTGTATTTCTACCCTCCTTGAGACACCAAGAAGGAAACGTAGCTTCCATATGAGGAGGTGTGAACAAGTTATGACATAAATCATGGTCCCAATAACATTGTATCTAATAGAGCAGGGGTCACCAACCTTTTTGAAACCAATAGCTACTTCTTGGGTACTGATTAATGCGAAGGGCTACCAGTTTGATACACACTTAAATAAAATGCCAGAAATAGCCAATTTGTTCAATTTACCTTTAATAAATAAATCTATATGTATATGTAAAAAAAATGGGTATTTCTGGCTGTCATTCCACATCGTACATTTTTTTTCCTTTCACGGAAGGTTTTTTGTAGCCAATAAATGATGAAAAAAACACTTAATTGAACGGTTTCAAAGAGGACAAAACACGAAAAAACAATGGAAATTTAATTTTGAAACATAGTTCATCTTCAATTTCGACTCTTTAAAATTCAAAATTCAACCGAAAAAAAGAAGAGGAAAAACTAGCTAATTCGAATCTTTTTGAAAAAATAAAAAAAAATAATCTATGGAACATCATTAGTAATTTTTCCTGATTAGGATTAATTTTTGAATTTTGATGACATGTTTTGAATATGTTAAATTCCAATCTGCACTTTGTTAGAATATATAACAAATTGGACCAAGCTATACTTCTAACATTATTTCTTCTAGATTTTCCAGAACAAAAATTCTAAAAGAAATTTAAAAGACTTTGAAATAAGATTTAAATTTGATTCTACAGATTTTCTAGATTTGCCAGAATATTTTTTTTAAATTTGAATCATAATAAGTTTGAAGAAATATTTCACAAATATTCTTTGTCGAAAAAACAGAAGCTAAAATGAATAATTAAATTAAAGTGTATTTATTATTCATTACAATAATAGTAATAAAAAATACTTAAACATTGATTTAAATTGTCAGGAAAGAAGAGGAAGAATTTTAAAACATAAAAAGGTATATGTGTTTAAAAATCCTAAAATCTTTTTAAGGTTGTATTTTTTTCTCTCAAATTTTCTTTATGAAAGTTATAAGAAGCAAAGTAAAAAAATAAATGAATTTATTTAAACAAGTGATGACAAAGTCTTTCAAATATTTTCTTGGACTTTCAAATTCTATTTCAGTTTTGTTTCTCTTAGATTAAAAAATGTCGAGCAAAGCGAGACCAGCTTGCTAGTAAATAAATACAATTTTAAAAATAGAGGCAGCTCACTGGTAAGTGCTGCTATTTGAGCTATTTTTAGAACAGGCCAGCGGGCGACTCATCTGGTCTTTAAAAAATGTCGAGCAAAGCGAGACCAGCTTGCTAGTAAATAATTAACATTTTAAAAATAGAGGCAGCTCACTGGTAAGTGCTGCTATTTGAGCTATTTTTAGAACAGGCCAGCGGGCGACTCATCTGGTCTTTATGGGCTACCTGGTGCCCGCGGGCACCGCGTTGGTGACCCCTGTAATAGAGAATGTCTCATTTGCACCCTTTCTGGTGACATATATCAAAATGAGGGTAGTCCCAAAAAAGGGGGATTTTTCAAATTGACTGTGTCGCTTTTAAAAGTGATCCCCCTCTGGTCAACATATGAAATAACAAGTGTGTGTAAAAATTTGAAGTGCTTTCCCTCTGGCCAACATATGTAATAACAAGTGTTGAATTCTGGGTATTTGTTCTGTTGCGTTTATGTTGTGTTACGGTGCGGATGTTCTCCCAAAATGTGTTAGTCAATCTTGTTTGGTGTGGGTTCACAGTGTGGCGCATATTTGTAACAGTGATAAAGTTGTTTATGGGGCCACCTTCAGTGTGACCTGTATGGCTGTTGATCAAGTATGTCTTGCAGTCACTTCCGTGGGTTTGCAGAAGCCTTATACATTATGTGACGGGGTCGGCACACTGTTTGTATGCTGGAAAAGTGGACGAGACGTCAGGTTGTAGAGGACGTAAAAGGCAGTTCCATCACGGCACGACCACAATATTGTTGTCTGGGTGAAAATCGGGAGGATGGATGCCCCGGGAGCTTGTCGGGATGGGCACTGATATTCGGGTGTTTCCCGGAAAGATCGCGAGAGTAGGCAAATATGTTGCTAGGGCAAGAAAGCCTTTCAAAGAAGGTGAATTCATTAAAAAGTGCATGTTACATTTTTTTAAGAAATCTTATCTACATACTGTATTAACTGGTGACAAATCTAAGTCTAAGACCTGCATTCAGCATCAAGGGTTGGAATTGGGGGTTCAGTCACCTAACATGATTCCTGCGCGCGGCCACCGCTGCTGCTCACTGCTCTCCTCACCTCCCCTCCCAGGGGGTGATCAAGGCTGATGGGTCAAATGCAGAGAATAATTCCGCCACACCTAGAGTGTGTGTGACAATCATTGGCACTTTAAAGGGGAAAATTATCACCAGACCTATGTAAGCGTCAATATATACCTTGATGGTGCAAAAAAAAGACCATGTATTTTTTTAACCGATTTCCGAACTCTAAATGAGTGAATTTTGTCGAATTAAACGCCTTTCTGTTTATCGCTCTGGAAGCGATGACGTCAGAATGTGACGTCGCCGAGGTAATACAGCCGCCATTTTCATTTTCAACACATTGCTAAAATGCTATGCTAATTGATGCTAACATGCTATTTACCGGCGGTCTTAAAGCAGACATGGCACAGAGATGTATGGATAACCTGCAGATGCATTTGCAACTATATTACGTTTACTTCAACCCACATTCAATGCGAAAAAAACACTTACCAATCAACGGATTTAAGTTGCTTCAGTGTCACGAGATGCGAAGTCCTGATCGTTTGGTCTGCACATTTTACCGGCGATGCTAACGCAGCTATTCGGCCATGCTATGGCTATGAATAGCGTCAATAGCTATTCGCTCAATAGCTTCAGTTTCTTCTTCAATACTTTCATACTCCAACCATCCGTTTCAATACATGCGGAATCTGTTGAATCGCTTAAACCGCTGAAATCTGAGTCTGAATCCGAGCTAATGTCGCTATATCTTGCTGTGCTATTTGCCATTGTTTGTTTACATTGGCAGCACTGTATGACGTCACAGGAAAATGGATAGTGGTTTCAAAGATAGCGAAAATAAGGCACTTTAAAGCTCTATTTAATTATTTTATTTCATTTTTTATTTTTTTCCAAGATGGCGCTGCTGTAGTGGCTGCTGTTGGCAGGAGCTCTGTGCTCTTGTGTCATCCTTTTGTGTTTCCCTCTTGTTTTCATGTGTTATTGTATTTTTTTGCCTTTTGGTCCGGGACCCTTTGGGACTGTGTGACAAGAGGTGGCACTTTCGTGACCTCTGTGGTGCTTTTTTTGTGGACTTCTGGATCTGCCTCCCGGGAGCCTTTTGGCCATGGAGTCCAGCTGCTGGGTGTCTGCTACACCAGAGTCGGTTTGGAGGGACTGGAGGAGATGCGGATGAGGGGACAGGTCTGCGGAGCTAGCACTGAGCGCTGGAATGGAGAGGCTTAGCGGTGTCTTGGCTGGGTGAGCAGGTGTCGGACACCTCAGTCACCTTGGACGTATCCTCGCTCATCCATGAGGACTGGACACTGGCCGAGAGTGGAGTCGGCTGTCTTGGTTGCTTTGTTGGTTCTGCTCCTGTCTCTGGCCATGCTCCCTCCACCCCAGCGAACGATGGCGTGGAACACCGCAGAGGCCACCACAGTGTATAAGTTTCTTTTACTTTTTATTCATAGCTGTATAGCTGAAGTGTCTGGTTGTATCTGCTGCTTTAATGTCCTCTATGTTCTTTGATGTTTCCCTCTTACACACATGTAAGAGGGATGTGTTCTATGGCTATGAGTTGTTTTTTTTTTGTTGTTGTTTTTTCCCTTGGCCTCAGTCTGCACCCCCTCTCCAGGGCCCAGGCTAAGACCGATTTTTTTATTTTATTTTAATCTTTTATTGTCTTCTCCCCCCCCCCACCACCACCACCACCCTGTTTACCTGTATCTCATCTTTTTTGTAAGGGGCGCTGGAAGCCGGCAGACCGGTCAGCGATCCTGTTCTGTCTCCCTGTAATGTTTGTCTGATCTTGAATGGGATTGTGCTGAAAATTTTAATTTTCCTGAAGGAACTCTCCTGACGGAATAAATGAAGTACTATCTAATCTAATCTAATCTATTCCGAGACCGGTAACATTTTTAAAAAAACTTCAAAAAATACAACAAGCCACTGGGAACTGATTTTTATTGTTTTTAACCCTTTTGAAAATTGGATAATGTTCCCCTTTAACTTTTTGTAACAATGTGTCGACTTTATTCTTATAAAATTGGGAACAATTTCTCATATTCTTTCTGTTTCTGTAATATTGCAAGATTTTCTTGTAAAATTATTACCTTGTAGACAATTATTACTTTTTTAATGCAAAATGGTGTCATTTGTCATAAAAAATTCAGACTTTTTTATCTTATGTAAAATTATTACTTTTTTAAAGCAAAAACCGTGTTCATTAGTCATATAAAATTCTGACTGTTTTACTTTATGTAAAATTCTTACTTTTTTAATGCAAAAACGGTGTCATTTGTCATATAAAATTCTGACTTTTTTACCTTATGTAAAATTATTACTTTTTTAATGCAAAAACAGTGTCATTTGTCATATAAAATTCTTAATTTTTTACCTTATGTAAAATTACTACTTTTTTTAATGCAAAACGGTGTCATTTGTCAAATAAGATTCTGACGTTTTACCTTATGTAAAATTAATACTTTTTTAATGCAAAAACGGTGTCATTTGTCATATACAATTCTGACTTTTTTACCTTATGTAAAATTATTTATTTTTTTATGCAAAAACGGTGTCATTTGTCGTATAAAATTCCGACTTTTTTACTTTATGTGAAATTATTCCTTTTTTTTAAATGCAAAAACGGTGTCATTTGTCATATAAAATTCTGACTTTTTCACCTTAAGTAAAATAATTACTTTTTAAATTCAAAAATGGTGACATTTGTCATATGAAATTGTAACTTTTTTACCTTATGTAAAATTCTAACTTTTTTAATGCAAATCGGTGTCATTTGTCATAAAATTCTGACTTTTTTACCTTATGTAAAATTCTGACTTTTTTTAATGCAAAACGGTGTCATTTGTCATATAAAATTCTGACTTTTTTAACTTGTGTAAAATTGTTACTTTTTTAAATGCAAAACGGTGTCATTTGTCATATAAAATTCATACATTTATCGCAACATTGCCAATTTTTTGGGTTGTTCTTGTAAAACGGTGACATTTTTTGGAGTGAAATGACTGTTGTACGGTGTGGCACTTGTTGATTGACAGTCATTCCTTCACTTGTCATTGTCGCGCTGTTATGCGTAAAAATCGCAAAATCGGAGCGCAAATTTTGGAGAGAAAAATTGCAATGAGGTGGGGGTTTTTTTCCCTCCTCAAAGTGGTGCGGGTCGTAGTCTCTGGCACCGCAGTCAGGTTATTAAAAGCCTGTTTCCACGTCTCCGCCTGTCACCTTCTTGTAGAGCGCGTCCCTGCCCCTTGACACGCAACACAAATCGAAACTATCCAGGAAAGGCACAAAGACCTGCAAAGCCTGCAAGACCTCTGATAACACCGCACCTTTCAGGTCGTGAGTGTGTGCGTGTGTGCATGTGTGTGTGTGTGTGTGTACATTCCCACGTACATCCATGCAGAAACACCTGTACTAGAAAATAAAACAGTTTGTTTGCAGACAATGTCTGGCCAGAATGTAACTTTTATCATATTTACTCTGGCTTTTTCTAAATATTTTTATTTACAAATAGCTCCTTTAGAAGTTTTCGCGTGGAATACAAGCCTTATGATTTCAATCAATCAAATCAATCAATTAAAGTTTATAAACCCCGTTTCCATATGAGTTGGGAAATTGTGTTTGATGTAAATATAAACGGAATACAATGATTTGTAAATCATTTTCAACCCATATTCAATTGAGTGCAGTACAAAGACAAGATATTTGATGTTCAAAGTCATAAACTTTGTTTTTTTTTGCAAACAATAATTAACTTAGAATTTCATGGCTGCAACACGTGCCAAAGTAGTTGGGAAAGGGCATGTTCACCACTGTGTTACATCACCTTTTCTTTTAACAACACTCAATAAACGTTTGGGAACTGAGGAAACTAATTGTTGAAGCTTTGAAAGTGGAATTATTTCCCATTCTTGTTTTATGTAGAGCTTCAGTCGTTCAACAGTCCGGGGTCTCCGCTGTCGTACTTTACGCTTCATAATGCGCCACACATTTTCGATGGGAGACAGGTCTGGACTGCAGGCGGGCCAGCAAAGTACCCGCACTCTTTTTTTACAAAGTCACGCTGTTGTAACACGTGCTGAATGTAGCTTGGCATTGTCTTGCTGAAATAAGCAGGGGCGTCCATGAAAAAGACGGCGCTTAGATGGCAGCATATGTTGTTCCAAAACCTGTATGTACCTTTCAGCATTAATGGGGCATTCACAGATGTGTAAGTTACCCATGCCTTTGGGCACTAATGCACCCCCATACCATCACAGGTGCTGGCTTTTGAACTTTGCGTCGATAACAGTCTGGATGGTTCGCTTCCCCTTTGGTCCGGATGACACGATGTCAAATATTTCCAAAAACAATTTCAAATGTGGACTCGTCAGACCACAGAACACTTTTCCACTTTGCATCAGTCCATCTTTGATGATCTCGGGCCCAGAGAAGCCGGCGGCGTTTCTGGACGTGTTGATAAATGGCTTTCGCTTTGCATAGTAAAGCTTTAACTTGTACTTACAGATGAAGCGACAAACTGTATTTAGTGACAGTGGTTTTCTGAAGTGTTCCTGAGCCCATGTGGTGATATCCTTTAGAGATTGATGTCGCTTTTTGATACATACAGTGCCGTCTGAGGGATCAAAGGTCACGGTCATTCAATGTTGGTTTCCGACCATGCCGTTTATGTGGAGTGATTTCTCCAGATTCTCTGAACCTTTTGATGATATTGTGGACCATAGGTGTTGAAATCCCTAAATTTCTTGCAATTGCACTTTGAGAAAGGTTGTTCTTAAACTGTTTGACTATTTGCTCATGCAGTTGTGGACAAAGGGGTGTACCTCGCCCCATCCTTTCTTGTGAAAGACTGAGCATTTTTTGGGAAGCTGTTTTTATACTCAATCATGGCTCCCACGTGTTCCCAAATTAGCCTGTATACCTGTGGGATGTTTGAAATAAGTGTTTGATGAGCATTCCTCAACTTTATCAGTATTTATTGCCACCTATCCCAGCTTCTTTGTCCTGTGTTGCTGGCATCAAAATCTAAAGTTAATGATTTGCAACGAAAAAAAAAGTTTATCAGTTTGAACATCAAATATGTTGTCTTTGTAGCATATTCAACTGAATATGGGTTGAAAATGATTAGTAAATCATTGCATTCCGTTTATATTTACATCAAACACAATTTCCCAACTCATATGGAAACAGGGTTTGTAAATGATTAAGCACCGGCGCCACTTAAGCACTTTGTCCAATTTAAATTTGCTGTGAAAACTAGAAACGCACGAGCCTCCACCAGGGGTCAGTGTAGCGTACCCAGATGTAAAAACATCTTTTGCACAATCAGCCTTTTCATATAAAGCCATAAAGAAATGTAACGACCTCACAACAAACTTGAAAAGTTTAACAGATGACTCTTCATTTACAATTGAAGTTAAACAGTGGCTTTGGAGCAATCAAAGCTGCTCACACGGTCACTAAGGTGGCCACTGTTTGACACATCAACTAATGTGTATTATTTATATCCATGACAGCATTTTTGTTGTAAATTGTGAGGTGTGTCTGTTAAAATCATGCTTGTTTTTACAAACCCTGTTTCCATATGAGTTGGGAAATTGTGTTAGATGTAAATATATACAGAATACAATGATTTACAATTCATTATCAACCCATATTCAGTTGAATATGCTACAAAGACAACATATTTTATGTTAAAACTGAAAAAAAATTTTTTGTTGCAAATAATCATTAACTTTATTTTGATGTGAGCAACACGTGACAAAGAAGTTGGGAAAGGTGGCAATAAATACTGATAAAGTTGGGGAATGCTCATTTTATATGGAACATCCCACATGTGTGCAGGCTAATTGGGAACAGTTGGGTGCCATGATTGTGTATAAAAACAGCTTCCATGAAATGCTAAGTAATTCACAAACAAGGATGGGGCGAGGGTCACCAATTTGTAAGCAATAGTCAAACAGTTTAAGAACAACATTTCTCAATCGGCTATTGCAAGAAATTTAGGAATTTTACCATCTACGGGCCGTAAAATCATCAAAAGGTTCAGAGAATCTGGAGAAATCACTGCACATGAGCGATGACATTACAGACTTTTGAGCCCTCAGGCGGTACTGCATCAAAAACCGACATCAATGTGTAAAAGACATCACCACATGGGTTCAGGAACACTTCATAAAATCACTGTCAGTAACTACAGTTGGTCGCTACATCTGTAAGTGCAAGTTAAAACTCTACTATGCAAAACGAAAGCCATTTATCAACAACACACAAGGAACGCCGCCGGCTTTGCTGGGCTCGAGCTCATCTAAGATGGACTGAAGCAAAGTGGAAAGGTGTTCTGTGGTCTGACGAGTCCACATTTCAAATTATATTTGGAAACAGAGGACGTGGTGTCCTCCAGAACAAAGACGAAAATAACTATTCGGATTGTTATAGGTGCAAAGTTGAAAAGCCAGCATCTGTGATGGTATGGGGGTGTATTAGTGCCCAAGGCATGGGTAACTTACATATCAGTGAAGGCACTATTAATGCTGAATGGTCCATACAGGTTTTGGAACAACATATGTTGTCATCCAAGCAACGTTATAATGGATGCCCAGGATTTCCCACACATTCATTTATTTGCGGCGCCCCGCCACGAAAGAATTACGGCCGCCACAAAAAAATATATAAAATAAAGTAAACTTTTTTTTTTTTTCTTTTTCGGCTTTTGACTCGCTTGACCGCTCATAAAAGCAACGGGACTCTGTCTGTGAATGGAGCTTGTAGTTACATATTTTATAAATATGTAAATATTATATAAATATGTACATAAAGTGTTGTAATTATATTCCAACTCCGCGTTCTTCTTGGTCATCCCCCGCCACCCCTCCCCCACCGCCCGACCACACCACCACAAATAGACAAATAGATGCCTGACCTGTGGGAAACACTGGACGCCCCTGCTTATTTCAGCAAGACAATGCCAACCCATGTGTTACAACAGCGTGGCTTCGTAAAAAATGAGTGCGGGTACTTTCCTGGCCCGCCTGCAGTCCAGACCTGTCTCCCATCGAAAATGTGTGGCACATTATGAAGCGTAAAACACGACAGCGGAGACCCCGGACTGTTGAACGACTGAAGCTCTACATAAAAGAAGAATGGGAAAGAATTCCACTTTCAAAGCTTCAACAATTAGTTTCCTCAGTTCCCAAACGTTTATTGAGTGTTGTTAAAAGAAAAGGTGATGAAACACAGTGGTGAACATGACATTTTCCAACTACTTTGGCACGAGTTGCAGCCATGAAATTCTAAGTTAATTATTATTTGCAAAAAAAAAAAAGTTTGTGAGTTTGAACATCAAATATCTTGTCTTTGTAGTGAATTCAATTGAATATGGGTTGAAAAGCATTTGCAAATCATTTTATTCTGTTTATATTTACATCTAACACAATTTCCCAACTCATATGGAAACGGGGTTTGTACAAATGTTGACAGATGTGAACAAGAGCATGTTTTGTGTGATGATGTAAATGAGGTGTGGTTGTTTTGTATTTAAGTATGTGTCTATGAAAGGGCATTTTATGATTTCTCTTAATTTGATTACATCCTTTTATTGTCATAATTTTATTACATGATTTTTGTATCCCTTTAATTTAGGTAGCCAAGGACTGCAGATGGAAATGAGCTATTTAGCTATAATCTGGTACAGAACATATTTGTCTTTGAGCTGAATGTTTTTGTGCATTGTCCCTTCAAATAAAGACTAAACTATCAAATCACGAATGACTCAAAGGGCTGCACAAGCCACAACAATGTTTTTTCGATCCACAAAAAAGATTGGGCAAGAATGGGTAGGTGTTCTTGAAAAACAATAAAAATATAAAGATATATATATACATTTTTTTTTTTTGCGTGGAGAAAGTGAGGGTTTATATGCAGCCATCCTTCCATTTTCTACCGTTTGTCCCTGGAAAGTAGTGTACTTAACTGTATAATCAATCAAATGTTCTATTAGTGCTGGAAATATGCTGGGTGCAGTTCTCCGATGGACCCTTAGGCGGTGCTCTAACTCCACGAACTGGGAGACTCAGTGAGGGGAGAAACTAAACTTGGTCATACTTGCCTCTAAATCTAACTTTTTGTTCAAAAAAATTTAAAATAAAAGTATCAATAAATATTTATTTTGCACAGTGTTTCGAGATTCCAGTCATTTAAGTCTTTAAAAGAGTGAATAATTACAGGGGAGAAAAAATAAGTTTGGTCATACTTGCCTCTGAAAATAACTTTGAGTAAAATAACATGGAAAATTGTAGAAATAAATAAATGTTTATTTTGTGTAGTGTTTTTAGCTTTCAATTATTGAACTTTTAAAAAAATAATAAAAAAAAGTGAATATTAAAGGGGAGAAAAAATATGTTTGAAAATACTTGCCTCTGAAAATAACTTTTTGAGTAAAATAACATGGAAAAACGTAAAAGTAAATAAATAAATAAAACAATAAATAAATAAATATATATTTACGCACGCACGCACGCACGCACGCACGCACGCACGCACGCACGCACGCACGCACTCACACACACACACACACACACACACACACACACACACACACACACACACACACACACACACACACACACACACACACACACACACACACACACACACACACAGCGCAATTTTTATAGCTTCCAGTCACTTAAGTCTTGAAAGAAGTGAACAATTATGGGGGAAATAAAAGAAAAATTTGTCATACTTGCCTCTGAAAATACCTTTTTGAGTAAAATAACACTATGTAAAAAAACACGTATATTTTCTTTATTTTGTGAAGTGTTAATAGCTTCTGAAAATAACTTTTTGAGTTAAACAACACATGTCCATCCATCCATCCATTTCTACCGCTTATTCCCTTTGGGGTTGCGGGGGAAGCTGGCGCCTATCTCAGCTACAATCGGGCGGAAGGCGGGGTACATCCTGGACAAGTCGCCACCTCATCGCAGGGCCAACACAGATAGACAGACAACATTCACACTCACATTCACACATTGGGGCCAATTTAGTGTTAACAACACATGTAAAAAACAAAAATATAAAAATAAATATGTATACACACACATATTTATACATATCTATACACATATGTAAGTATATATATATATATATATAGTACAGGCCAAGAGTTTGGAAACACCTTCTCATTCAATGCGTTTTCTTTATTTTCATGACTATTTACTTGTAGATTGTCACTGAAGGAATCACAACTATGACACCTGTGAAGTGAAAACCATTTCAGGTGACTACCTCTTAAAGCTCATGGAGAGAATGCCAAGTGTGTGCAAAACAGTCACCAGAGCAAAGGGTGGCTATTTTGAAGAAACAATATAAAACATGTTTTCACTTATTTCACCATTCATAGTTTTGATGCCTTCAGTGACAATCTACAATGTAAATAGTCATGAAAATAAAGAAAACACGTTGAATGAGGACAAAGTGTGTCCAAACTTATGTATTCAATCGATTCCGGAAAATTATGAATCAATTTAAAAATAGTATAAATAAGAATTGCCATTCAGATGTGTATCAAAGTCCAATTCTATCACCATAGACTGCCTAATCTCAACTTTTTAACTGCAATATTTGAAAATATTAAGGGTTTTTTGTTAAAAAAAAGAGCATTTGAGATATAAAGAATCTTAACTCTGAGGTAACAAAAGGCTCACACAGCACACAAAGAAAGGAAAAAGTCAGACACTCACAGATTAAAAAGGGACAAGAAGAGTTTGAGAATGGAACACACCTCCAAGCACACACAAATCCATGCCTGCACACTGATCCCAGCAAAAAGGCGTGCGGCGGCGATCGATAAACACGCACGGGCAGGTGTCGCTGCCGCTGCTAACTAAGCAGCGTTCAATCAATGCTCCCTCGCAATGAGCTGCTTTCACTTCCTCTTTCCCGTCCCTCTCTCACACTGTGGACAAAGTGTCAAAGTCACTTCTGCAGGTGAGCAGCAAAAAGACGTGGAAAAGTTGCCTCCATGTTGTGTCAAATGGACGTGTTTTACACTGGCTGGGACAGTTGCATTCTGACAACAGCCACAAGGGGGCGCTGTGTCCTTCTCCAAGCACACAAGGCAAGAGAAGGGAAGAGACTGACTGTGTATTTATTTAGGCAGCGTTTTTACGCTTGTCTCCACTTTCTCTTCCGCCTTTTTCTGCCAAACACTCGCTACTTCACACGTTACAATCGCAATTACAGATGTCCGATAGTTGTATATTATCGGCCGATAAATGCTTTAAAATGTAATATCGAAAATTATCAGTAACGGTTTCAAAAAGTAAAATTTATGACTTTTTAAAACGCCGCCGTATGGAGTGGACACGGACGTAGGGAGAAGTACAGATCAGTTATACTTGCCAACCCTCCTGATTTTACCGGGAGACTCCCGAATATCAGTGCCCCTCCCGAAAAGCTACCGGGGCAACCATTCTCCCAAATTTCTCCCGATATCCACCCAGACAACAATATTTGGGGGTGTGCCGGCCCAATCACATAATATCTGCGGCTTTTCACGCAAAAAAAACAGCAGGGGGTCCATCGTCTGGCGGTGGTTTGGCTTCAAGCAGGAAGATGTTTAACAAGACAACCGTAATTTGTCAAGCATGCGGCAAAAGCGTTGCTACGAAAAGTATTCAAATATTAAAATTAACAGTTAAAGGATTTTGATACAGATGTCCGATGATATTAGACTGCCGATATTATCGGCCGATAAATGCTTCAAAATGTAACAACGGAAATTATCGGTATCAGTTACAAAAACAAGAATTTATGACTTTTTAAAAACCACTTTAACACTGTTACAAATACACGCCACACTGTGAACCCACACCAAACAAGAATGACAAACACATTTCGGGAGAACATCCGCACCGTAACACAACATAAACACAGGCTTGAAAATGCTTCATTTAGGACCATGAAATTGTAAAATATGCTTGGTGAAAACATCCGCCACGTGGCGAAGCTGCAATATTCAGAATTATGCAAGGTGGCGAGGGATCGCTTTAGCGGCCACAACATTAGGTACACCTGCACCACACAATCCCGCCACAATAATAAACTATGACAAACCGAAGGGTGAAAGGTAACATTACAAATTACTTGTACTTTTGGGACTGTAATTGAGTACTTTTGGCCTGTTTTCTACTTTTTAATTACATTATATTACTCAAAGTACTGTACTTCATTTTGACACATTTAATCTCCTATCTTATCTGACCTAGCAAAACAAAATTTTTTTTTTTTACAAAAAAGCACATCAATTGGCAAGATTTTCGTTAATTTCGGACTATAAGCCGCTACTTTTTTCCTACGCTTTGAACCCTGTGGCTAATTTGCGGATTTTTCGTCGCTGTCGGGTTTATTGCGAACATCTGGACTACTTTTGGCCTGTTCTGTACTTTTTAAATCTATTATATTACTAAATTTACTGTACTTTATTTTGACACATTTGATCTTTAATCTGACATAGAG